>NC_057419.1:133871289-134058852 GCF_019320065.1 Cervus canadensis | reverse complement strand
CATGGCTTGGAGAATTTTGAGCATTACTTTGCTAGTGTGTGAGATGAGTGCAATTGTGTGGTAGTTTGAACATTCTTTGGCATTGAAATTGAAATGAAAACTGACCTTTTCCAGTCCTGTGGCCACTGATGAGTTTTCCAAATTTGCTGGCTTATTGAGTGCAGCACTGTTCACGCATCATATTTTAGGATTTGAAATAGCTCACTGCGAATTCCATCAACTCCACTAGCTTTGTTCTTATGATGCTTCCTATGTGCCCGCTTGACTTCACATCCAGGTGGTTCTGCTCTAGGTGAGTGGTGAGTGATCACACCAAGTGGATATCTGGGTCGTGAAGATTTTTTTTTTTTTTTTGGTATAGTTCTTCTGTGTATTCTTGCCACGTCTTCTTAATATCTTCTGCTTCTGTTAGGCCCATACCATTTCTGTCCTTTATTCTGCCTACCTTTGCATTAAATTCTTCCTTGGTATCTCTAATTTTCTTGAAGAGATCTCTAGTCTTTTCCATTCTATTGTTTTCCTCCATATCTTTGCACTGGTCACTGAGGAAAGCTTTCTTATCTCTCCTTGCTATTCTTTGGAACTTCGCATTCAAATGGGTATATCTTTCCTTTGCTCCTTTGCCTTTCACCTCTCTTCTCAATTATTTTTAAGCCCTCCTCAGAGAACCATTTTCCCTTTTTACCTTTCTTTTCCTTGAGGATGGTCTTGATCACTGCCTCCTGTACAATGTCCCAAACCTCCATCCATAGTTCTTCAGGCACTCTGTCTATCAGATCTAATCCCTTGAATCTATTTCTCACTTCCAATGTGATTTAGGTCATACTTGCATGGTCTAGGGTTTTTCCCTACTCTCTTCAATTTAAATCTGAATTTGGCAATAAGGAGTTCATGATCTGAGCCACAGTCAGCTCCCAGTCTTGTTTTTTGCTGACTGCATCTTTGGCTACAAAGAATATAATCAATCTGATTTCAGTATTGACCATCTGGTGATGTCCATGTGTAGAGTCTTCTCTTGTGTTGTTGGAAGAGGATGTTTGCTATGACCAGTGCGTTCTCTGGCAAAACTCTGTTAGCCATTGGCCCACTTCCTTTTGTACTCCAAGGCCAAATTTGCCTGTTACTCCAGGTATCTCTTGACTTTCTACTTTTAAAAGTCTTAGTCATTAGCAAACCACAATGATAGAATGCTCATCACACACCATTATGGCTATGATTTTTTTTAAAAAAATGAAAATAAAAACTGGAAATAACAAGTGTTGACAAGGATACATAGAACTTGGAATGCTCATGTATTGTTGCTTGGAATATAAAATGTTTCAATTACTGTGGAAGAGAATTTGCCAGTTCCTCAAAAATTTAAATAAATACTAACAATAAAACCTAGCAATTCTACTGATAGGTATACACCTAAAAGAACTAAAAGCAGGGATTCAGACACCTGTAGACCAATGTTCATTGCAGCATTGTATACAATAACCTAAGATGAAAACAATTGATATGTTCATCAACAAATGAATGGATAAACATTCACTGCTATATATATATATGCTGAAGTATTACCTGGCCTAAATAGGAATGAAATTTTGGTATATGTTGCAGCATGTATAAACTCAAAATATTACACTATGTTAAATAAACCAGACACAAAAGAAAAAATATTGTATGATTCCACCTATTTTAAATATTTGGAACAAGAAAGACAGAAATTATGAAAGGTTATCAGGAGCTGGAGGAGGAGGAATGTGGAGCTATTGCTTAATGGGTATAAAAAGTTTCTCTTTGAATTGATAAAAAAGTTTTAGAAACTTTCAGATAGTAGTGATAGTTATGATAATACTGTAAATGTAATTAATATCACTGAAATGCACACTTAGAGAGATTAAAATGGTAAATTCCATGTCATTCACATATATTTATATAATTTCAACAATATTAAATTGTATATATTTTAATAATATATATATACTTTTTATAAAATTCACAAACAATAAAAACATTAAATTATATGAACTTACAATTTAATTTGTGTTAGAAATAAAGGTAAAACCTGTATTTACCTTCAATATATAAAGACCTTGGAAGCTGTCGTCTCATTCTTACAAAAATAATTGGAAAATCTTAAAATCTTGGACTTACTAGTCAACTGACTTGGTAGGAGAAAACTTCTATCCAGATATTTGGAGAGTCAGGCAAACCCAGAAATTCACCAACAGGATATGATTACTTGACATAGAAGCTGCTGAAGCCAATACTGTTAGGAACACTCAAAAGGTAATTTTTACAAAATGTTGGAAATTGACTGTTAACAGTAGCAGGAATGAGAAACTCCCAAGGGCCACAGTTCAAGGAGGAGTCCCACACTTTAACTGATTTTACTTCTAGTGGTCTACTAGGTTCTCATGGTGAAATTCCAGAAACATCTCCTGGTTGTTCTGGCATGGAAAGGGGAAAATTAATCATTGTGAAATATATCCAGGGCCTTCTCTGTAACAAATGCCTATTCTCAGGAAAAAAGTCTTTCTCAGAACCATATTCCAGGTGGGGAAACCACATTCTTCCCACTCTGGCCCTCTGTAACTTATCTGTGTTATCCAAAAGGGAGAAAGTGATACTGGTGGAGAAATACTTGTGAAAGTTTGAGTCCAGAGACAGGGACCTACAAATCACTAAGGTTTACAAAATACTTCCCTTCCCTCAGCTTACCACCACCACCAAGTTCCAGTATAATAACAGAGGATTGCAGATGGAAGATTGAAAAGACACAGACATCTGTAAGAATACTGTACTTGGGGAATTCCAAAGTAAATAAGGGAGACCAAAGCAAGAACACTAGAAGAATTTGAAGCATTAGGCACATACAGCAAAAAAATATTAAACATAAAATATTAAATTGCATCTCAAATATTATATTGCACACAAAGCTAGACTACTTTATATAAAGGTCAACACACACTTTGTGCACTTTTAAATTCTGAGCAAATGTGAATTAATATAAATTTGAATCATAAATCTATTTTTTTCAGTTTTTTCAATAACCTTTTGAATTGGTATCAAGTCATTTTCATAGGACAGCAAGCACCAAGCTCAACATGAAAGGAATGTATTCCTAGATTTAGTAAAATTTATTGTTATTTGGTGAGGGGGAGGATACAGACTGGATGAATTATGAAGTAAGGTATAAAATAGGTGATATTAGCTAGTTCAAGAAAAAAAAAACTAACAGTGCTTTGTATTACCCCCTTAAATCCCATGCAAACATGATCTATTCTCTCTGAATTTTCACACTGGACTACTATCCAATTGTACAATAAGAAATCTATTTCAGAGAGTGAACTATATCCTTAAATAGACAATTTTCTAGAAACCTCTTACTTTATTGATTTTAAATATTGTATTATCCATCACTTAGGATATATTAGCAAAATAACCATTGGTCACACACTCTACATAGTCTCTTATAACCATTCATTCAATCAAAAATATAGAAATATTTATGGAAAAATAATAATGAATAAAGCAGGTAGGGTCGTGGACTTTATGGAGACTGTAGTCTAGTAGGGGAAAAGCAGAAATTATAGTTGTATTAGCATAAACCAAATACTAAGGATCAGTAAAGGGAATATTTGTCATGAATTGCCTGCACCAAAAAGAAATGAGAATTACTGGTTGGTAACACTGGTATTTGAATCAAGAGACAGGGAACCGTAAATTAAATGCAAATTATTAACATTTTTACTTTTTAATTTTGATGAGTAGTGAAGAGCTGCAATAAAAAAGCAGGAGAGATATTTTCTTTCTTATATGCCATTGTTTAGATCTTATAATCTAGGCTTTTGCCTTGTTTATGATTGTTATGTTCTTGCCTTGTATCACAGATCAGATAATTAGTATTATCATATCCTCCTGAACAGCATGTCAAAAGAGCACCCTAATTTTAAGCCTTTTTAGAGATCAAAGTTTCTTTCCCCAGGAGTGCCAATCCTTCCAGTTCCTTGAGGGGAACAGACTGCCTTTCTCTTTCCCCAGTATGACTGCAGGTAGCATTTAACACTTCACTAGCCATCTGCTTAACAAGATTTCAATCAATTTCTTATTGACAAAGACCCAACACTTACCTGGTTGGACTAATTGTTTCCTGATATCTCAGGCAGGCTCTCAGCCTACCATACCTTAGCAGGTATTTCTAGTCTATAGTGTCCAGCCCTTACTTACTTATATAGCTTTATTACTCTAATCTAAGTCACAGGACTAACACTGAAGGCATACTGGTCCCAGGGATCACACAGAGGCTACTATCAGGCAAATATTCAACAAAAGTTTAAAAAGGGGTGAGGATGGAGACTTCTGCTTCTAGTAGTGTGGTAGATGAGATAATTTGGAAGACAATTTTTGCTATAAAACAACTTTATCTTAGAAAGAAGATAGCAAAATATCACAGGATTTACAAGATGTAGGTAGGTCTCCAAACACCTAATAATTTATCCTGCTTTGATAAAGGTAAAAGTCACAAGAATAAATCTGAGCTGGGGGTAATCAGTTAGCACTAAAGGGGAAATGGGATTATCATGATATAAACTGTCAATGGAAGCACTGCTAATGTGACACTAAATTCTGACGTATCAAAAGGTAGAGAAGGTAAAATTAAGACATTAAGATTAGTTTACAAATCTCAGGGAAGAATAAAATAAGCTTTTCTATACTACACCTGGCTGAAGTAGACACAAATTCTAACAGGAAAATGTTCAAAATTTGAAAACTGAAGGATTGCCAACAGATTGAAACTAAGTAGATAAAACTTCAAAATCAAACATCAACAAGACCATGAGGAGGTAAACTGCCATAATACTCAGTAAGCAAAAACTATTAACAAACTTACATACAGAATATGTAAGAAATATTTAAAGAATATTGGAAATACAAAGATAAGCAAGCAATAAGAAATTATCAGAAATGATCAGACCAGACATATCTGACAAAGAAACAAATGGGGCTCAAAGAAATTTAGTTGAAACTACATAAATATACAATTAAATGTTATTATATTTAAACAAATATATATTTAGATATTTACAAATATATTTAGGCATATATATTACAATATTATATTATCAGAAATATAATCATGTATATAAACAGCCCACTGTAATTATGTACATACAGAATTTGTTATATGAGTATAGAATTTATTACATAATACCATCAGTTTCTATGAAGTATATAGCTTATTTTCCAAATATTCATGGATTTTCCACTTATTTCTGTTATTGATTTCTAAGTTAACTCTGTTATGGTAAGATAACTTAATTCATGCGATTTTACTTTTTCACAGAGCAGGCAAGCTGGTAAAAAAAATCTACCAGCTTTTGTTTCACTGGAAAAGTTTCATTTCACCTTTATTTTTGAAAAGTATACAATTCTTGACTGACTTTTTTATTTCCATATTTTAACAATTTCAATCCACTGTCTATTTAAGTGCCTCAAGAGAAGTCAGTTAAATTTTTTGTTTCTCTGTATTGAATTTCCTTTCCCTATCTGCCTTTCTCCAAATTTATTTTTACCTTTGTTATTGAGCAGTTTCATTACAAGTTCTATGTTTGTTGCCATTGTAGCACCTGCATTGCTTCCACCTTTCAGCTGAAATTTCACATCCCTTCATCCATGTTGTCCACATTTACCACTAGATGCTTTACATATAACTGTAGTTGTTTTATTTTTCCCACTTCAATGAGCTGTAATTAGCATATAAAACTATATATTTTAGATGTACAATGTTTTGATATATGCATAAATTTTGAAATTACTACAATTAAGCTAATTAACATATCCATCACCTCACATGGTAGTTATTTTCAAATTCTTATCTGATAGTTTCAAATTCTGGCTCATCTGAGTCTGTTTTTATGTATTGCTTTATCTCATAAAAATGTTTTTCCCTGAATTTGCTATGTGTCTTTTAATAGAACACCAGAATTACTATCCAGAAGAATAACAAAGACTGAATCAAGTAGTATTTATTACCACAAATGGTTACACTTCTTTTGTCTGGCCACTAGTTGAGGGAATTGAATAATGTAGCAAGTACTTGGGAGAAGGCAATGGCACCCCACTCCAGTACTCTTGCCTGGAGAATCCCAGGGACAGAGGAGCCTGGTGGGCTGCCATCTACGGGGTCACATAGAGTCGGACACGACTGAAGTGACTTAGCAGTAGCAGGAGCAAGTACTTGAGTTGGGTTGTTATATTACCACTTTCAGTATAGCAGAGTCTTCCATTTTATTCCTCATGATAAGCAGTTGTTATTCTGTACTGAGTGTGAGGCTGGATTACTGAGGAGTAATATTTAGCATTCCTACTTGTGTCACTCTTGCCACACACCCAGAGTACTCTTGCTACCAGGTGTTAGGCTTGTAGAGTTAGCAACTAGATTCCCACTTTTCCTCATCAAATTTCATGTTTTAGGCAGGACTTGCACACTTTGCCTTTGTGGGTGAGGTCTTAACATTCCTATCCCTTTCACCTTGTATGAGCAAATTCTGCCGTGCACCTGGGCAAGGTCTTTTGTAAGAGACATTTTTATACCCCTCCCAACACTGGCAGATGACTTTTGCTGTGACTCCCTGCTCCAGAAGCAGAGAATCTGTCTGCATTCTGCAGGCTAGAGAAAAGATTCCCTACCCTCTCTCAAAGGGTTGATGGACTTTCCTATGCCCTTCCCTCAAAATGTGAGGTTATACCTGAATTTTATGCTAGAAGAGTTGTGGTTCCACCCCTCATTCAGAAGAATTGAATCTTTGCCTGAATATTGGGGACAAGACATTATGGATTTTCCTCCCCCAGTGGTTTAAGGCAATTTCTTCACATAAGAGAAGGATTCAAGAAGGAGTATGGGGTTTTTACTAGCCTAGCAGTGGAGCCTATACCTCTGGTTCCCTGGTGGTTCACATGGTAAATAATCTGCTTGCAATGCAGGAGACCCAGATTAGATCCCTGGGTCGGGAAGATCCTCTGGAGAAGGGAATGGCAACCTACTGCAGTATTCTTGCCTGGAGAATTCCATGGACAAAGGAGCCTGGTGGTCTACAGTCTGTGGGGTTGAAAAGAGTTGGACATGACTGAACGACTTGAATACTTTCACTTTCACGAGTTTTACTGGCCTTGCAGTGGAGCTTACACCCCTGTACCAACAGGTATTCTCAATCTTGTCTTCTGCCCAACCCAAACTTTTCTTGTGGGTAACCAGTGGAGGACCATGTAGAAGACTGGTAAATCAATCTCATTTCCCTTGTATAGGGGGCTCCAGGTTATTCTAAACTAATATGTTAGGCCATACTCAATCATTTGGAATTTGTTACAATTTCAGCTGTTTTATTGGTAAACATTTCTATGCCTGTTTCCTCTTCCCCCAGTGAAATAGTTTATGTTTCTTGCTTCTCCTGAGAGAGTCTTGTCATTTTTGAGAAACAAGATTTTTGCATTTGCCTTGTAAGCTTTGTTTTCTGGTACTTTCAAGAAGAGTTATGATTTTGTAGAGTATTTGGCATTTTTTCATTATAAAAATAGGGACAAATTCTCATAAAAATAACACTATAATGTGTGGTTTAAAATGACTGAGTACCTGTGTGCGAGGGCTATGAAAGTGAAAAGTGAAAGTGAAGTCGCTCAGTCGTATCTAACTCTTCACGACCCCATGGACTGTAGCATACCAGGCTCCACCGTCCATGGGATTTTCCAGGCAAGAATACTGGAGAGGGTTGTCATTTCCTTCTCCTGGAGATCTTCCCGACCCAGGCATTGAACCCGGACCTCCCACATTGTAGACAGACGCTTTACCATCTGAACCACCAGGGAAGTCCAACACGGTAAATATACCATAAACCACATAAGCATACAATTTAAAAATGCTGCATTATATGTTATATGAAATATATCCCAAACTTTACAAATGTTTTAAAAGTCAATTTCAGGCAGAGAAATGACTAATGCATAAAAGGGGAAACTATACACTTTTAGACGATGCATAAGACAATATTTTTATGATTTCAACTTGAGGGAAAGATGTGTTAAACTGGATGAAAATAGCCATATGCATGAAGGAAATATTGATAAACTCAATTACATTAAACTTAATCTCTCTTCATCTAAAGCCATGATAAAACTGTGAGTAAAGTTAAAAGAAAATAAGGAGAGGATGTTTGCAACATGCATATTTAATCAACTGTATATATATATTTATATATAAATTGACAAACAAAAAATACAAAAGCCATTAAGAAAAATTTCAAATACCAGTTTTTGAAAATGGGTCTTAAGTTTCACTAGACTTTACAAAAGAGGAAATACCAATTACCAGGAAACATATAAAAATATCTTTAACTTTATTAGTAAATCAGACAAATTCAAATTAAAATATCAATTCAAATGGTGAAAAATTGAAAGCATTCTCCCTAAGATAAGGAACAAGACAAGGGTGTCCAGTTTCCCCACTATTATTCAACATAGTTCTGGAAGTCCTAACTATAGCAATCAGAAAAGAAAAAGAAATAAAAGGAATCCAGATCAGAAAAGAAGAAGCAAAGATCTCACTCTTTGCAGATGACTTGATACTGTACATAGAAGACCCTAAAGAAGTGAATTTAGCAAAGTTGCAATATATAATATCAATACACAAAAATCATTTGCATTTCTGTATACTAGCAATGAAAAATCAGAAAGAGAAATTAAGGAATCAATCCCATTCACCACTGCAACAAAAAGAAATAAATATCTAGGAATAAACTTACCTAAGGAGACAAAAGAACTGTACACAGAAAATTATAAGACACTGATGAAAGAAATCAAAGACAACATAAACAGATGGAGAGAAATTTCATGTTCCTGGGTAGGAAGAATCAATAATGTGAAAATGACTATATTACCAAATGTAATCTACAGACTCAATGTGATTCCTATCAAATCATCAATGGCATTTTTCACAGAACTAGAACAAAAAATTTCACAATTCATATGGACACACAAAAGACCCCGAATAGCCAAAGCATTCTTGAGAAAGAAGAATAGAGCTAAAGAAATCAACTTGCCTAACTTCAGACTATACTACCAAGCTATGGTCATCAAGAGAGTATGATACTGGCACAAAAACAGAAATATAGACAAATGAAACAAGATAGAAAGCCCGGAAATAAACCCATGCACCTATGGGTACCTTCATTTTGACAAAGGAGTAAAGAATATACAATGGGGCAAAGACAACCTCTTCAATAAAAGATTCTGGGAAAACTGGACAGCTACATGTAAAAGAATGAAATTAGAACACTTCCTAATATTATACACAAAGATAAACTCAAAATGGATTAAAGACCTAAATGTAAGACCAGAAACTATAAAACTCTTAGAGGAAAACTTAGGCAGAACACTCGATGGCATAAATCAAAGCAAGATCCTCTATGACCCACCTCCTAGAGTAATGGGAATAAAAGCAAAAGTAAACAAGTGGGACTTGATTAAACTTAAAAGCTTTTGCACAGCAAAGGAAACTGTAAGCAAGAGGAAAAGACAACCCTCCGAATGGGAGACAATAATAACAAATGAAACAACTGACAAAGGATTAATTTCCAAAATATACAAGCAGCTCATACGACTCAATGCCAAGAAGACAAACCACCCAATCAAAAAGTAGGAAAAAGACCTAAACAGACATTTCTACAAAGGAGACATACAGATGGCTAACACATGAAAAGATGCTTAACACTGCTCATTGTTAAATGCAAATCAAAACCACAATGATATATCACCTCACACCAGTCAGAATGGCCATCATCATAAAGTCTACAAACAATAAATGCTGGAGAGGGTGTGGAGAAAAGGGAATGCTCTTGCACTGTTGGTGGGAATGGAAATTGATACAACCACTATGGAAAACACTATGGAGATTCCTTAAAAAACTAGGAATAAAACCACCATATGACCCAGCAAACCCACTCCTAGATGTATACCCTGAGGAAACCAAAATTGAAAAAGACACATGTATCCCATTGTTCATTGCAGCACTTTTTACAATAGCTAGAACATGGAAGCAACCTAGATGTCCATGGACAGATGAATGGATAAAGAAGTTGTGGTACACACACACAATGAAATATTACTCAGCCATAAAAAGGAACATATTTGAGTCAATTCTGATGAGGTGAATGAACTTAGAACCTATTATACTGAGTGAAGTGAGTCAGAAAGAGAAAGATAAATATCGTATTCTAACACATATATACAGAATCTAGAAAAATGGAAATGAAGAATTTATTTACAGGGCAGCAGTGGAGAGATAGACATAGAGAATAGACTTATGGACATGGGGAGAGGGGAGGAGAGGGTGAGATGTATGGAAAGAGTAACATGAAAACTAACATTACCATGTGTAAAATAGATAGCCAATGGGAATTTGCTCTATGGCTCAGGAAACTCAAACAGGGGCTCTGTTTCAACTTAGAGGGATGCAATCGGGAGGGAGATGGTAGGGAGGTTCAAAAAGGAGGGGATATATGCATACCTATGGCTGATTCATGATGAGGTTTGACAGAAAACAACAGGATTCTGTAAAGCAATTATCCATTAATAAAAAAAAAGTTAAAAAAAAAAGAAAACTACTCTATGAACCAGCAATCTCACTACTGAGCCTATACCCTGAGGAAACCATAACTGAAAAAGACACATCTACCCCAATGTTCATTGCTGCAATATTTACAATAGCCAGGACATGGAAGCAACCTAGATGTTATTAACAGATGAATGGATAAAGAAGTGATGGCACATATATACAATGAAATATTATTCAGCCATAAAAGAAAAACATTTGAGTCAGTTCTAATGGGGTGGATGAACCTAGAGCCTACTATACAGAGTGAAGCAAGTCAGAAAGAGAAAAACTTATATCATATATTAACACATATATATGGAAGCTAGAAAGATGGCACTGATGAACCTATTTGCAGGCAATAGAGACTCAGACATAGAGAACAAACTTGCAGACACAGTTAGGAAAGGAAACTGAGGGATGAATTGAAAGAATAACATTGAAACATAAATATTACCATATGTAAAATAGATAGCCAATGGGAATTTGCTGCCTGAGGCAGGGAGCTCAAACCTGGTGCTCTTGGACAACCTGGAGGGATGGGATGGGGTGGTAGGTGGGAAGGAGGTTTAAGAGGGAGGGGACATATGTATACCTATGGCTGATTCATGTAAATGAACACAATAGTGTAAAGCAATTATCCCCCAAATAAAGATATAATAAAAAAGAAAATATCAAATCAACATCTCAATACATACACATTAGACTGGCAATTACTGAAAACTCTTGATGACGCTAATTGATGGTAAAATTGTGAAACAATGGAGTACGTCATTCATGCTTGGTAGAGTGTAAGTTGCTCAACTATGTTGTAAAAAATTTTAGCATAATCTACTACTCTAAACAAACAACTGACTTATAATATAGCAATATCCTATCTAAGTACATAGATTAGAATGCCTTTTGTACATGCTCACTAGTAGATATGTAAAGAGCATTTGCAGCACCAGTGTTTGTAATAATTTTCAATTGGAAAAAACTTCAAATTTCTATCAATAGTAGAATGAACAAATTTGGAGATATTCATACAACAGAATAGAATATGGCAAAGCAAATGAAATAACTATACATATATTTAATGATTCTGACAATGTTGATCAATAAATAAAAAAGTAATAGAGTAGTATGCTCACTTTGCATAGTGCTCAAAATCGAGGAAAAATATATTTACAGACATATTCATAAGTAGTAAAAACAATTAAAAAACAAGGCAATAATTATCATAAAAGTAAAAAATACTTAGAATGGGGGAAATGATGGATACATGAGGGATTTCTGAGGTACTGAAAATGATCCATTGTTTTCACCTTGGTTGCTACAAACTACGCATACTTTGTAAATATTCTTTACATTGTGTTTTATGCAGTATTATTTATGTAAAATGTACCTCAAATAAAAATAGATAGATAGATGATGCTAGAACAATCTTCTGGATGGCAGAAATTAGTCTTTATTTCCTTCTCAGAACATACGTAAAAATTCAATTGTAGGTATATTAAATATCTACATTTGAGAAGCAAAATTTAATAATTTTTTAAAAATACAGGTAAATTCCTATATTCAGCCTAGGAAGACTTTCTTATATAAGAAACGTATATTACAAACCTTTAAGGGAAGCAATAGTAAAAATAATACTTGAAAGTTTTGACTCATTTTTGCTGTCATGCTATTTCCAATTTTCTTCTACAGTCAATTTATTTTTGATAAGGTAATGTATTCTTAAGATTCTCTCTCTCACCTACCTTCCTGTAGGTCTTTGTTTGGCTTTAATATCATGGTAGTGATGGACTCATAAAACCAGTTTGGAAGTGTTCCCTCCTTCAATTCTTGGAAGAGTTTGAGAAAATTGGTATTTTTTCCTAATAATTCACTAGTGAAGCCATCTGACTCAGGCTTTTCTTTGTTGGGAGGTTTTTGGAACAGTTAAGGGATATTAAAGAATGGTTAAACAAATGGGTTGGAAGATCTCCTAGAGAAGGAAACGGCAACCCACTCCAAGCATTCTTGCCCGGAAAATCCCATGGACGGAGAAGCCTGGTAGGCTACAGTCCATGGGGTCGCAAAGAGTTGGACACAACTGAGCGACTTCACTTTCACTTTAAACAAATGGAGGAATAATTTATATTCATTAATTGAGAGACTATCACTGTGGTACTGAAGAAACTGGCAATTGGATTCTACAATTTATGCTACAGAAGAGCCAGTATTAGTTTTCAAGAAGAGAGTGATATTATGGGACATTTACTACCAGATATCAAGACTTACAAAACAGCTTCATTAAGACAAATGGTATTGGTATAAGGATAGATGAATCAATAAATGGAATAAAATAGGAAATTCAGAATCAGACCTAATTGTATATGATCACTTGACTTTCCACAAACATATTTAACATATTTTTACAATTTCATGGGGAAAAGAAAGTCTTTCTTATCAACAAATGGTACTGGGATAACTGGATATCATTTGGGTGAAAAAAAATGACTTTGGATCCTATCTTACTCAATACACAAAATTTTATTTATGGACGATCATACACATAAGCATAAAAACATAACTTATATACCTGCTGGAAAAAATACAAAATATCATATTTTAAACCTATGAATATAAAATAAAAACTTTCTAAGTAGGTAAGAGTTGCGAGAATTTGTCTGAAATGGGCATACAATATAAATGATAAAAGAATTTCAGTTGGCTGTAGAGAAATTATATATGACAGCAAATTGGAACAGTAAACACAAAGTAACAGCAAAGACAAAATAAATACAAATACTGATTCAGTTAATTAATAGACAAACACTAGAATCAAAAGGCAGAGATTGTCAGACTCAATTTAAAAGCAAGACTAAACTTTATGGTGCTTACATGTAAATCCATGGCTGATTCATGTCAGTGTATGGCAAAACCCACTACAATATTGTAAAGTAATTAGCCTCCAACTAATAAAAAATAAAGAAAAAAAGGCACACAGTGACAGCAAACAGTTAAAATTATAAAAATTGAATATGAATCATATTAAAGTTGATGCAAAAAGCTATATTAACTAAAAACTGACAGACTATAATAGAAAAATCAGTACTCATAGAAATTAACTCCCTCACTCAGTACCTGATTTTAAAAAAATATATAGGGAAAAAAATCAATGAAGATACAAAAGATTTGAAAACCACTATCAACTTGATCTAATTGATATTCAAGTGCAGGGAACATTCATCAACATAAAAGGTATGCGGAGCCATAAGACAAAGTCATCAACAAATTTAAAAGAATTGAAACTATCCAGTAACACTGGATTAGTTTCCTAGACCCTGCCATAACAAAGGGCTTCCCTGGTGGCTCAGATGATAAAGAATCTGCCTGCAGTGTGGGAGATGGGAAGATCCCCTGGAGGAGGCAAGGCAATCCACTCCAGTATTCTTGCCTGGAGACTCCCCATGGACAGAGGAGCCCAGTGGGCTACAGTCCATAGGGTCGCAAAGAGTGGTACACAACTGAGCGGCTAAGCACAGCACAGCCATAACAAAGTACCACAAACTGGTACCACAACAGAAATGAAACATACCACAACAGAAATTTACTGTTTCAGTTCTGGACGCAAGAAGTCTGAAAACAATGTGTCACCAGAGCCAACCTCCCTCGAAACCTGCAGGGGAATCCTTCCTTTTCTTAGCTTCTGGTGCTCTGTCAGCAGTCTTCGGCATTCTTTGGCTTGTACCTGCATCACTCTGATTTCTGTCTTCACATGACTTCCTCCTTGTGTTTATCTTCACATGGCTATCTTATAAAGACACCAATCATATTAATCAAGGATTTACCTGACTCCAATATGACCTTATCTTTCATTATATCTACATTGATATTATTTCCAAATAAAGTCACATTCTGAGGTACTGATGGTTAGGTCATCAGCATATCCCTTTTCACAAGTGGGAACGTATCTCAACCCGTGACAAATAGCATGGAGAGATTCCCAGAATTTGGAATTTCTACAACTTGTATTAATGATACATGGATCAAAGAAGAAATCACGAGAAAAAATAGTGACTGTTGCGAGCTGAACATCTACCACATATATCAACAATGAATATCAAAGGATAAAATTTTATGGTATGTAACCAAAGCAATGCTTAGAATTTTATCAACATAAATAAATGCTAGAAAGAGATTTAAAAATTAATGACCTAAACCTGAACAATAATAGCACTATTAAAAGACCAAATCCAGGCTTAAACTAAAGAAAACCAGGAAAAACAATAGGGCAGCCAGGTATGACTTAAATCAAATCCCATATGAATTGGAAGTAGAGGTAACAAATAGATTAAAGGGACTAGATCTAGTTAACACTGTGCCTGAAGAATTATGGACAGAGGTCCATAATATTGTACAGAAGGTGGTGAACAAAACCATCGCAAAGAAAAAGAAAAGCAAGAAGGCAAAGTGGTTATCTGAGCAAGCTTTACAAATAGCAGAAGAATGTGGGAAAAGCAAGGGAGAGAGGGAAAGGTACATCCAGTTAATGCAGACTTCCAAAAAATAGCTAGAAGAGACAAGAAGGCCTTCTTCAATGAACAGTGCTTAATAATAGAAGAAAACAACAAAAGGGGAAAAACTAGAGATCTCTTCAGGGAAATTGGAAACATCCAGGGAGCATTCCACCCAAAGATGGACACAATAAAGGGCAGAAATGGTAGAGACCTAGTAGACACTGAAGAGATCAAGAAGAGATGGAAAGAATACATGGAAGAATTGTATAAAAAAGATCTTAATGAACTAGATTGCTACAATGCTGTGGTTAGTCACCCAGAGCCAGATATTCTGGAGTGCAAAGTCAAGTGGGCCTTAAGAAGCACTTCTGTTAATAAAGCTAATGGATGTGATGAAATCCCAATACAACTATTCAAATCCCTAAAGGATGATGCCATCAAGGTTTTGCAGTCATTATGTCAGCAAATTTGGAAGACCCAGCCATGGCCACAGAACTGGAAAAGCTCAATACTCATCCCAATGAATCCTCTCAAAATATAGAATTAAGGGAAAAACAGAAATTATGATAGCCAAGGTACTGAGCAGTGTCTTTGAAACATGAATGTGGATATAAATTACCAGGTGATCTTACTAAAAATGCACATTTTGATTGAGTAAATATAGGGTAGAGCCCAAGATTCTGCATTTCTCATTGGTTCCCAAGAGATGGAGTAGTTACTGATCAGTAGATTTTACTTTAAATAGCAAGGATACAGAGAGCAAATATGGAAGAATGTCTTCATTCTGACATACACACACACACACACACACACACACAACATTTATACAACAGGATTTCCATAGGAAAATATGGAGGCTTGGAGGAGAAAAAAGCAGTCAAATGCACAATAGAAGAAGGCATTTATTTTGAGGTGAAAGCACTTATTGAACATGGGACAGAACTGTTTTTGTGTGATATTTTCTAAAAACATCATATTAAATATTTGAACTAAAAAGAGTAAAGAAAAAAGAGCAGAAAGATTTAAACATTGTTAGTATATAGGAATGCAAGGGATTTCTGTGTGTTAATTTTATATCCTGCAACTTTACTATATTCATTGATTAGCTCTAGTAATTTTCTGGTAGAGTCTTTAGGGTTTTCTATGTAGAGGATCATGTCATCTGCAAACAGTGAGAGTGTCACTTCTTCTTTTCCTATGTGGATTCCTTTTACTTCTTTTTCTGCTCTGATTGCTGTGGCCAAAACTTCCAACACTATGTTGAATAGTAGTGGTGAGAGTGGGCACCCTTGTCTTGTTCCTGATTTCAGGGGAAATGCTTTCAATTTTTCACCATTGAGGGTGATACTTGCTGTGGGTTTGTCATATATAGCTTTTATTATGTTGAGGTATGTTCCTTCTATTCCTGCTTTGGAGAGTTTTAATCATAAATGGAGTGTTGAATTTGTCAAAGCTTTCTCTGCATCTATTGAGATAATCATATTTTTATCTTTCAATTTGTTAATATGTGTATTTACATTGATTGATTTGCGGATATTAAAGAATCCTGCATTCCTGGATAAAGCGCACTTGGTCATGTGTATGATTTTTTTAATATGTTGTTGGATTCTGTTTGCTAGAATTTTGGTTAAGGATTTTTGCATCTATGTTCATCAGTGATATTGCCTGTAGTTTTCTTTTTTTGTGGCATCTTTGTCTGGTTTTGGAATTAGGGTGATGGTGGCCTCATAGAATGAGTTTGGAAGCTTACCTTCATCTGCAATTTTCTGGAAGAGTTTGAGTAAGATAGGTGTTAGCTCTTCACTAAATTTTTGGTAGAATTCAGCTGTGAAGCCATCTGGTCCTGGGCTTTTGTTTGCTGGAAGATTTTTGATTACAGTTTTGATTTCCTTGCTTGTGATGGTCTGTTAAGATCTTCTATTTCTTCCTGGTTCAGTTTTGGAAAGTTATACTTTTCTAAGAATTTGTCCATTTCATCCAAGTTGTCCATTTTATTGGCATAGAGCTGCTGGTAGTAGTCTCTTATGATCCCTTGTATTTCACTGAAGAAACAGACAAAGGATTAATCTCAAAAATATACAAGCAACTCCTGCAGCTCAATTCCAGAAAAATAAATGACCCAATCAAAAAATGGGCCAAAGAACGAAACAGACATTTCTCCAAAGAAGACATACAGATGGCTAACAAACACATGAAAAGGTGCTCAACATCACTCATTATTAAAGAAATGCAAATCAAAACCACAATGAGGTACCATTACACGCCAGTCAGGATGGCTGCTATCCAAAAGTCTACAAGCAATAAATGCTGGAGAGGATGTGGAGAAAACGGAACCCTCTTACACTGTTGGTGGGAATGCAAACTAGTACAGCCACTATGGAAAACAGTGTGGAGATTTCTTAAAAAACTGGAAATAGAACTGCCATATGACCAGAAATCCCACTTCTGGGCATACACACTGAGGAAACCAGATCTGAAAGAGACACATGCACCCAATGTTCATCGCAGCACTGTTTATAATAGCCAGGACATGGAAGCAATCTAGATGCCCATCAGCAGATGAATGGATAAGGAAGATGTGGTACATATACACCATGGAATATTATTCAGCCGTTAAAAAGAATTCATTTGAATCAGTCCTAATGAGATGGATGAAACTGGAGCCCCTTGTACAGAGTGAAGTAAGCCAGAAAGATAAAGAACATTACAGCATACTAACACATATATATGGAATTTAGAAAGATGGTAACGATAACCCTATATGCAAACCAGAAAAAGAGACACAGAAATACAAAACAGACTTTTGAACTCTGTGGGAGAATGTGAGGGTGGGATATTTCAGAAGAACAGCATGTATACTATCTAGGGTGAAACAGATCACCAGCCCAGGTGGGATGCATGAGACAAGTGCTCGGGCCTGGTGCACTGGGAAGACCCAGAGGAATCGGGTGGAGAGGGAGGTGGGAGGGGGGATCGGGATGGGGAATATGTGTAAATCTATGGCTGATTCATATCAATGTATGACAAAACCCACTGAAATGTTGTGAAGTAATTAGCCTCCAACTAATAAAAACAAAACAAAACAAAAAACAAACAAACAAACAAAAAAAGATTTAAACACATTTTTGGAACCAGAAATCCAATAAGACCTTGGACACATCCTTAAAAATTTGGGAACCTGACAAGAGTATATGACTTCTAAGTCAAGCTAACAGTCTGTGACATAAAACATATACATTGTCCTGTCTTGAAAAAAGTTAAATGCCTGGATGATTTTTATATGACTGACTTTTGGCAGAATATAAAAAATTATTAATCATTAATATATAACTTGATTTTCTATTGATTAGACAGTGATATCTAGTTGAATAGTAAAATATAGATATATATATAATTCATAACTTATGAATGTTCATTTCATTCAATTTATTTTTCCTGTTATTTAGTGTTGTTAAAATACTTTCATATTAGTAGTAATGCTATAAAAGATTGAAATGTAAAAGGTGATCATGTTCAAAAATACAAATCTTAAAATTTATGTTCATAAAATTAAATTACTATAAAATATTAAAACAGTTAATATATGTTTTCAATATAATTTATATCATATTCAAAAATTTTAAATTAAAAGATAAATTAATATATCTTAATTATTGAATACCAAAATTTTTGTTAAATTTAAACAAAGCTGAAATGTATTGTTTTGAAAATTTACTCAAATCTTTTCAAATATTATTATAAATGCAAAGATAATTGTAATTCTACCTTTTAATGCCCACTTACTTGCCAACATAACAAACTACATACGGAAACATTTAAAAGGAATATGAACTGTTAAATGTATTTAGCAAAATGTTTCTCAGCTGCATTTTGTAATGATTATAAGAACCATGTGTGTATCTACAGAAACAATATTGGAACACAAAGAAAAGAAGGAAAGATGCTTGGCACTACTGTGAAATAAAACTTCCTTAAACAAGAATCTATTGGATTCATATCATCTGAGAGAAAAGATAGAACAACTTAACTAATTTGTGTTTTCTGTTACATAAGGCATTTAAATGTTTCTCATATCCTGAAGTAGGATCTGTATCCAACACATAACACTGCTGGGTATTTGGATACGTTTCAGCACAGGGCAAGAGGTGGGAAAATGTTTTTTCTTGGATCTAAACAATATTAGTCACAAGACAGCTTGCTTAGCATTGCAGGTCTGAGTGGCAGATGCTAAGGGACAGAAGTTGCTAGATATTCTTTAATAAGTTTAATTTTGCATGTGTTTATAAATGTGATCATCCAAAACATGGATATCAGGACAGGTTACCCTCTTGTCCTCTTATAAATGTGTTGCTGAATATATGAATGTGGTACCTAAAGACAAATACAAGTTGGTCTTCATGGGAAAAGCCCACTGAGGGTCTATCTCTGAAGTAAGTACTTATAGAGGGATACAGAGATATAAGTTGAATGACTATTAAAAAATTATGCCAAGTCTCTGCCATCATCCCATCCTGTCCAGTTCTTCCACACAGAGACATGGTGAAAAGTGAGACAAGATATTGATTTTAATATCTGTCTATAACCGTCTATGGAATCCTGATCAGCCTCTAGCCTCATCCTTATCCTGCCCTACTCCTCCATACAGAGATATCAGATGGGAAGCCCATTTCCCTGCCACCAACCAGGCTTTAACTCTTTGCTTTGGAAAAAGCACTACCTCTGGAACCAGAAAACCTGGACTCAAGTCTCAGTTCATCCCACTATAAGCTGTGTGACTTCAGACAAGTAACTCACCTTCTCTGAGCTCATTTCCTCAACTGTACACTTGGAACAAAAATCTCTCTACATACATTTTAAAAATGCAAAAACGAAAATGAGATATCATGTATAAATTCCACAGCCTGGAACTTGGGGAGACCGAGCCAAACATTCTGACTTTTCACACAGGCATTTTAAAATTAAGCTTGCCTTTCAAAATGTCCAACGTTGTCTCCAGAAACAAAACTTCCAATCAGGTGAGAAGTCTATCATGAAACACATATGCCTACACAATAGCAGAGAAAACCAATTTCAACTTACCTGCAATAATCATTCTGCAGTACATGAACAGGCAACTAAAATTGAACACATACAATAACAATCAACAGAATAAGACATTAAGTTTAAAAACAAGAAGCAGAATATTGAGCCCAGAATATACTTCAAAAAAAGAGAAGAGACAGTTTATTTTTTTTTTCCATTTATTTTTATTAGTTGGAGGCTAATTACTTTACAATATTGTAGTGGGTTTTGTTATACATTGATATGAATCAGCCATGGAGTTACATGTATTCCCCATCCCGATCCCCCCTCCCACCTCCCTCTCCACCCGATTCCTCTGGGTCTTCCCAGGAAAAAAAAAAGAGAAGAGACAGTTTAAAATAATCTAATTACTATTCTCAGAGAAATATGAGGACATCTTTTTTTTTTTTTTTTAGGACATCTTATATTGTTGGTAGGAATGTAAAATGGTACAGTTTCTGGAATACACTCTGGAATACAGCTTGAGTTTCTTAAGTAAATAATCATGCAACTACCATACACCAGCAATTGCACTCATGGGTGTTTATATAAGAGAAACAAAAATTTATATTCATACAAGCAGCTGTACATGAATGTATATACTAGCTTTAATAGTAATAGCCCCAAACTGAAAACAATGCAGATATCCTATAATGGACAATCAGTTAAACAAACTGTGGCACATCTATATCATGAAATACTAATTAGCATTAAAAAGCAATCAGCTAATTATACATGCAACAGCCTGTATGAATCTCCAGAGAATTATGCTGAGTAAAAAGAGCCAAAAACACACTATATAAATGTTGTATTTATATATATAAGATTGATATGAAATTTTTGAAAGTTAATTCTACAAAATAATAGAAAAGAGATGGACAGCCACCAGGGATTAAGAAAAGGGTGAGGTGGGAGGGAAATTGATATGACTATAAAAGGGGAACATGAGGGATCCTTCTAGTGATGGAAATGTTCTAAATCTTGACTGTATCTATTGCAATATCTCTGTTGTGATATTATAGATTTGCAAGGTATTATCATTGGGAGAAATTGGGTAAGGAGCATACAGGATCTGTTATTTCTTAAAACTGCATGTGAATTTAACTTTCTCAAAATGAAAAACAATTTAAAATGAAATTGAATGTTGTAAAAAAGCATCAGAAAAAAATGTGATTATTATAAGAAAGTAAATCAATAGAATTTCTGGGGAAAATGCTGGAGAAATACATGTGTTTTCATAGACAGAAAGAAAGTGTGAAAGCAACAGTAGTGACATAGGGATTTAATCCCATAGAGAGAATATTTTACTATTAGAAATGCTAAAATATTAGAGGAAATGATATTAAATGATATTAGATATTAGAGGATATGATATTAAATATTAGAGGAAATGATATTAAAGAATTATATTCAAGAATTACTGTAAGTAAATTTCCAAAAGCTGAAACTCATGAATCTTTGGAATAAAAGGAAAATGTTTGGTCTTCCTAGTTGAAAATTTAATGTCTATCAATAAACTGTCTCATTTTCTTGGTATAATTTAAGTTTATTCCAAAATAAAATTAAAGCTCTTATCTGTTTTAATATGCATCTTTATATTTCTGTTTGCAATATATCATTTGAATGCTGCTGATGTATTTTTCTTTCTAGTCTAATATTATCAGATCAAATTATTTGAAAGCATCTTCAATTTTATATCAGTTTCCAATATTTATATCTCTTTCTTTTTCTTAATGTACTGGTTAGGTATTCTAGTAAAATAATTATAGTACCAATAGTGCTATTCCCAATTTGGGATGAATTATTAATATTCTACCATTAAGTATGATTTTTGCTCTAGGTTTGCTACATTTATCTAATGATATTTTCTTCTTTCTTAATTTGCTCTGAATTTTTGATATGCATAAGGATGATAGTTCAAATAATTGCTGTTAGCTATTGAATTTATTTCACTTTATATTATTTTTGTAGTCTAAATAAAATATATTTTTATTAAAATGGATTTACATTCCATATACAAAACATTACCCAGGGCTGCACAAAAAATTGATTGTGAATTTTAAATAGCATGATAAATTTAGATTGTACTTAAAAAGTGGTACAAATGTCTTTTTAAATTTAAAGATATATAAAATGAAAAAGCTAGTACAGAAGTATTAACAGATCTCAAACATTTTCATTAAACTGGAAGTTCTAGTCATAGGAAGGCATCTACAAATATTTGACAACAGATAATATTTTCTACTCCAATCCAGACTTCTTTACTTGTCATTTAATAAAGGATGGGCTGGACTTGCCTGACAGCACTGTAAAGGAAATTAAGTTTGTAAATTCAGTATTTTAAGTATGCATAAGAAACTCTAGAGTTGTAGCCACACTGTTTCAGTATTCTGAATCCATGCAACCCACTCTTCCTACTTTGTTATATAGATTTTCTCCATATTCTTCCCCAACATACACAGCTCTTGATGTCAAGAAAGTTGTTTATTTTATCTGACCTAACAAGTCAATCAAGTATTTGTAAGTGAATAAAAGGTTAAGTTGCCCCTGCCCACCCTTGGGAAGGTGAAATTAGAAAGTTAATTTAGACAGGAAAATAGGATAAGCTCTGCCACAAGTGATTCTTATAATCTTTAAAACCCTTTTGCATTTTTTAATATGTTCACACATATATTCCCTTTCTTGTTAATGTGTAAATGGTTGTTGATTACACAGTCTATACAGTGGCACTTCAGGCAAATACTACTTCATCAGGAAGAACTGTGGATCAAGTATCTACACTAAGTTATTAGAAATAATGATATTTATATCGGAAGTCATCAACTACAAATTGGCACTTGCCAGAAGCATTGCAAATGACTGAACCACAAGAGCGTTTGCCATCTGCCTCTGTGGAGATTCAACTCTGTGCTGCTGCAGTTAGTGACCTTCAGCACTCCCTGAGGGAGTTCAGGGTGGAGTGAGGAACTAGTGCTCCAGGGAATCTGGTGGGACAGGTCTTTGGATGGATGTTTTTAGGAACAGATTTTATGATCCCAATCCTTGTTATTGTTGTTCAGCTGCTCAGTCCTGTCTGACCCCATGGATTGCAGCATGCCAGGCTTCCCTGTGTACCACCATTCCCTGGAACTTGCTCAAACTCATGTCCATTGAGTAGGTGATGCCATCCAACCATCTCATCCTCTGTCATCCTCTTTTCCTCCTGCCCTCAATCTTTCCCAGCATCAGGGTCTTTTCTAATGAGTGGGCTCTTCGCAACAGTTGGCCAAAGTATTGGCGTTTCAGCTTCAGCATCAGGCCTTCCAATGAATATTCAGGACTAATTTCCTTTAGGATGGACTGGTTTGATCTCCTTGCAGCCCAAGGGACTCTAAAGAGTCTTCTCCAACACCACAATCCAAAAGCATCAATTCTTCGGCATTCAGCTTTCTTTATAGTCCAAATCTCACATCCATACATGACTACTGGAAAAGACATAGCTTTGACTAGACAGACATTTGTCAGCAAATGATGCCTCTGATTTTTAACATGCTGTCTAGGTTGGTCATAGCTTTCCTTCCAAGGAGTAAGCATCTTTTAATTTCATGGCTGCAGTCACTGTCAGCAGTGATTTGGGAGGCCACAAAAATAACGTATGTCACTGTTTCCATTATTTCCCCATCTATATGCCATGAAGTCCCAATCTTTGCATCTCCTCATATCTAGAAAAGCACCAAATCCCTTCATGATGACATCAGATCCTCTTGACCAGGAGAAAGCCTCTTGTAAAGTAAGCACTTGATTTGCATTTAACTCCCCCTTCACCTAAATCTTATATATTGACCTTCCCTGACTGCCTCTTTGGAGCAGTCTCTCAGAGCTATCTGAGGTGCCATCGCCCAGGCTGCAGTCCTCATTTTGCCACAAATAAAACTTAGTTTGCAACTCTCAAGTTGTGCATCTTTTTTAGTGGACACAGTTCATATAACAATGTAAGCAGTATGAGAAAAAATAAAATTTTAAGACAGCCTTCTAAAAGACAAATTAGCAGAACAATTCACAACATCATATTCCTCCTTCCATGCTTTGTTAAAAAGCCTTAGTTTATATTTGCTTCATGCTCCTTTCAGGAAGATGAATAAGTTATGCAAGCCCAAGTACATCAATATTTTAATTATATAGAAAAAGGTTTGAAAATAATTTGACAGTGAGATAAGCAAGAGGGTCCAATTAAACAAGCCCTTTGGCAAATTACTATTTCTTTTACCAACTCAATTTTTGTCATTTATAGCAGAAAATAAAAAATTCCCTGACCAGCTAGGTGTTTCTATTTTAATTTTAAAAAGCAATATTTATTAATAACACTCCACAGCTAACCATTTTAAACTCCTATCAAGTTCAGGCAAGAAATTATTAAATTCATAAATGTGCTTTCATTGCATTTTAATGGAAATGAAATTAGATCTGCCTTATCAGAGGCGGGACTAGTCAACACTAAAAGAAGCAGAAGTACTGCCAAATAGTCAATTTACATAAATAAATTTGCCTCCTTTACAAATCAGGAAGTCTTTTCATGGGAGCTTGAAAAGCAGCATCACTCCCCAAGCTGACTTTGAATTGATGGACTAGTGGTGAGACTGATAAGATTTAACCAAAACCTTTCCTCTTTTTTCTCCACACTAGGTAAATTTTAAGCATTGCTTTTCCAATGATACCTATCTAAATGTTAATAGTGCACATCCTTTCCACACTATTACTGCAATCCTAGGGAAGAAATGCATATCCTGTACACAGCAATTTTGTTCAGTCTGAAATAATAGATATTTGGAAGTACAGGGTCCTGAATAATTCATTTACACAATCTACAAAATGATGATTGCAAGGCTTGCTTTTAAAGGATTTTACTAACTTTTATTGAAAGACACTATATAAAGTGACTAGATGATGCAGCAAATCTTATAGTCCAAGAATGTACACGAAGGGGACCTCTTTGGCTTTTGTAGAAATACTCACTGAATCATACAAAGAATTGTTCTTCAAGTGAGAATAAATTTTTGAAGGTCACCCAAGCCAACTTCCTACCTGACTAAAATTAATAAATTTCTTTTCTTGCATAACTACCAAGAGGTTATTTATTATCCACTAGAATACCTCTAGTAATGGTGTATCCCCATGTGCTACTGGCTCCTGACCAGGTGTTCACACTCACCCTATGCGGTCTTGACCAACTTTAGTCAGGTTTGTTTCTTCACTAAACATTTCTGAACTCTGCTTATCCTCCAACCTGATCAAGCTCTGAAAAGCCAAAAATTGCCCCTTCTCAGCTTATCCTGAGAATCGGCTGACTACAGTGAGACACATTTCCTGACAGAGCCCTCTAATCATTTTCTCTCATTTGCCTGACTGGCCCATACTTACTGCTCACCTCCCTCTCTGTAAAAGAAAAGTCCTTTTGCTTGCTTTTGACACACTTTCAGATCTCTGAGATCTGAGAGATCTCCCTACTGCAACAGCCTTTCTTCTCAGTAAAGCCTCTCCTTATCTAACTCTGGATTTGTTTTGATACAACACTCTTATTAAAAAAAATATGTGAAAGACTAAAAGTTGGTACTTTAATTTATATGCCTCAACTCTTTTTTTAAACCCTGTGCTATTTGTATTTCCTTTCCACATACTCCCTTTCTTCTAGTTTCCCTTCCAATATATAAAGTCACAAAATTAAACCCTAATACTCTTATAGATGTAAAATTGTAAATCACGAGTTCCTTGGGTCAACCTCATGTCTCTTCATGACATTTCAACTGAAATATTGCTTTTTTACATCTTAATCAATATATGTACTTCTAATAGAATCAAGTTTCCTAAAGTATGTTTCACTAAACTGCATTATTTTGATAAGCAGCCACTAATATCTATCCATTGTCTATGAAATGCCCATATTTCATTTTTTTTATTTTTGTTTTTAGTGCCCTTATTCTTTAACTTGAAATTTAAGCTCTTCCAACAGTGGGGCAGCAGAATAGTCCTCAGGGTAACTTAAGTGCTGTGATGTTTTAATATATAGGAATACTTTAGATGTGTGTATATACAAAGATATAACTGTACAAGAACAAGACAACTATGATTCATTTAGCTTGAATGTACCAAAAAAGTAAGTTAAGCTAGGTTTCTGCCTTGTAGGTGAGCTAGAACTGATGGCTTTGGCTCAAATGCATTGCTATAATGACTTTATAGCTAGGACTATAGAAATTTAGTTAAATTCCATCTAATGATTTCTTGCTTTACATATACCCAGCTCCATGGTATGTACTATGGAGAAAGAAAAAAGAGAACCCTGAAACCAACATCATACATTTTCACATACTATATATATAATCTCAGAGTCAGAAAACTTCCTAAAGTAAATATGAAAAATCAACATTATAAAGATAATTTTAGGACATCGGCTTCTGGTCATGATGGACTAGCTAGGTTAGATAAACCTTGGGTTGCAAATATCATTAGATAAATATTGAGTTGTAGAATTAGTAAGTTTCAGGTTACAACTGGTTTATCTTGTAGGTATGTTATAGCTCACTAGAAGTTCCCTATGTAAATCTGGTATGTTGTTCATTGGAGTCCCTTTTGTTGATGGTTCATGAGCTTTAGCCTTCAGCACTGCAAGATTATGGAATTTTTGTTTTTCACATGTTTTTTGTTTAGTTTCTTAGTGTGCTACCCACAACAGGTTCAGAATATAGCCACTGTTTTCAGAGGACTCCAGATGTCTATGGCTCCTGAACTCTCCTATTTTGTTGCTCCATTGTGTAAGACTCCCAAGAATTCTACTAGCTTCAGTCTTACAACCTCTTCCCAATGTTCTATTTCTTAACTTCTTCCCTAAGTTGAAATTGGCAAATGCTACTAGGGGAAAAATGACTGAATGACTGCATATCATCACCTTACGTTTACATGTTTCAACTTTGCACAGAAACTTATCCCCTGTTCTCTGATGTCTTCAAGCAGATTTGAAAAGAATTTAGCTGACATTTCCACTAGTTGTCAGAGGGACACAAATCACTTCATCCTATGCATAAGCAGATGCTAACTGGGAAAGGTTTCTACTAGATGTTCAAATTAATTATGACATCAAACTCATTAATACAGATAATTATTCAGATTTTCCATGTCCTCTTGTTTTATTTATTCACCTGTATTTCTAAAGAAACTTTCTCCTCTCATCTAGTTAAAAATTTTATCTTTATAAAGTTGTTCAAATTACCCTGCTAATGTCTTTATAATAATCCTGAGAATCTAAAGTGATGCTCATTTTTCATTCCAGGTACTGGTTATTTCTTTTCTGCCCTTTTTTTTTTTTTTGATTGGTCTTGACAGAGTGAAAAAAATAAAACATAAATGAGCCAACATTTGGCTTTATTTATTCTCTATTGCATACTTGCTTCATATTTTATTATGTCTCTCTTGACTTCATTTCCTGCCTCCTACTTCAATCTTAAATTATCTTTTCTGTTATTTTCTTCTAAATTTACTATGAAATACATGTTAAAACTCTCCACTTAGGACAATAGATTAATCTATTCCTTTGATTCTGTTACTCTTAGCTTTGTGTATTTTGAGATTATTTCATTAGGTTTATACGAAGTTAGAATGTATCTCTTTCTACTCTCCTTTCTCTACTGTCTCCTTATGAAGTACTAATTACACTGGCAAGACTATACAGTGAACAGCTACTCTAAGTATTGAAGAACTGTTGATTTTTGTCTATGAAAATTGTCATTTTAATAATTTGTATGTTGATTCCATAGGATTTCCTATATGTAAATGAGCCAATTTACATATATTACCTATATAAATGATTATCTATACGAAATGAAAGTTATTTTTCTTTTCTTCTAATCCACGTATTTATTTTTTTCTCATTCTAATATTTGTGACAGGATTACCTATGTTAACCACTGATGGAAGTAACAAGCAATACCTTATCTTAAAGGGAAATTATATGAATTCTCTCCCATTAAATATATTTACATTAGGCTTTTGGTAGATAATATTTATCAAAAAAGTCTTCCTCTACTCATATTTGCATGCAGATTTTAATAACAAACATTTGCTAAACTTTCTGAAAATGCTTATGCAGAGAAAATGTGTGGTTTATATATACTATCAAAAACACGTCATATTGTTAACTTTAACATTAAATTACACTTACATGACTAAAATGGGACATTTAGGAAAGAAAACAACCAGATATCAGAATAATAAACTAAAATTGTGTTTGTGTGTTTGAGAAATACAGAAAGAGAGATATCACTGATATTCCTTCCTGCATTTTCTGAGAATTTAAAATATAATACAATTTGGGCTTCCCAATACATATTATCAACTAACCATGTATTTGGTACTGTTTGCTGGAGTATTTCACAAAGTGCTTGCTATTTTTCAGAGATCTGTATGCATGCCATTTTCAGACTTTTGCCACAGGTGATGAGATTATCAAATAAACATGCATTTTAGCTAATTGTAAGGAAAAAGAAAGTCCCTGTAGCATTCAGAAGGAGTGTGGAGAGCAGGGGAATATATATATCCACAAATAGGGGAGTTTTTGTTGGTTGAAACCTGGCTCATACTTGAAAATACCTGCCTTATGAAAATAACACCAGTTAAGTATTTCCCTTGCATTTAAAAAGAATATTTATTTATTTATTCTCATACCTTTCTTACATTTCTCTCAATGAGTGTGCATTTCAATAGTCCATGATATCTTATTTTTTAAGAAATAAAGACTGTACACAATTACCACTATGCCCTTCAGGTATTACAAACAACAATATTCCAGCAAAGACAATTGTGAGTGGTCCCACAATCTGATCATTAAAGCCCATGATAATACATGGTATGAAAATGTATCTGGTTCACTTCACGCAGGCACATTTCTAGGGCTTCTAATAACTGAACTAAATAAGAATACCTCTTTCATCATGCAGAAGATGTAAAGGCAATGCTCGTGAGAAAAAAGGTAAAAGCATAAAGAAAAATATATTTAAGAAGACAGCAACCAGAACAGAAAGATGAATTCAGACTTTCTAATACAGATGAAGCAGAAGAGGCAGCCGCCTGCAATAAAACAAATTAAGAACAGTTCCAAGGACTTGTCTGCCTCCAAATTTTGGACAGATTGATCTGTTCCAATACTTAAAATCCATAATGTTAAGGTTATTTATTTTAGTTAAGACATTGACTTCCCAGAAAGGCTTAAGAAAATGCATTTTCGCTTTGCAGGATGGATCAAACTGTTGGAACAGATTTGTCCTTCAGCTGAGCTATCTGTTACCACTCAAGTAGACAAGGTACTTGGTAAACTTGAAATAGAGATACAAGAATTCCTTTTGTGTACTGCTTCAATCTTTGGGCACTGTGTAGTAATCTCCAAGTTTCTCACACTCAGTCCATAACCACATCTCATTTGAAGATTATCTGTCATATGGTCATGCCCTCAGAACTTTACTAAGTGCTAGCCATTTTATTTCCTTAGTATAAATTTTCTAAAATTGTTTTCATTTCAAGTAATTTCAGGCTTTCAAAAATAGTACAAAATATCCCCTTATTTCATTCACTCTGGTTCCCCTAATATTAATATCTTATATTATCAAAGAGAGTAAAGAGATAAAACCTTTAAATGCAATGCAAATCAGCACACAAACACTTTTTCTTATCTTGTTCTTTTTATATTGGGCTGAACAATCAACATTTGAGGATCTAATAATTCTAATTATGCCCCTGCTTTCTGCTTTTAATAGCCCAGGTGATTTGTGACATATGCCTCTCCCGATATTCCAGAATAATCTCCCTTTTTCAAGGTCAATTCATTAGTAACTTGAATTAGATTTCCAAACTCCTTTTGTCCTGAAATGTAACATATCTACAGGAGTAATACCATAGGACACAGATCATGTAGGCCATAATTCTGCCTACCATGGAAGACTCAATATCAATTCACCTCAAATTGATGTGAGATCCAATATAATCCCAAATAAAATTCTCACAGGCTTTTTTTAAAGAAATTGACAAGTTGATTCTAAACTTTACATGGAAATACAAGAGACCTGCAATAGCCATTATAATTGTGAAACAGAAGAAAAAGTTAGAAAGCTTACACTACCTGACTTTTACTTGTTATAAAGCTACAGTAAAGGTAAAAGAAAAAAAAAACTGTGGCATTGGCATAAAAGCAGACATATAGATTGATAGAAAAGAAGTGAGAATTCAAAAATGGATACATGTATGGTCAACCATAAAATGGTGCAGAGATAATTTGTGGGGAAAGAAAGGCTTTTCAGCAAATCATGCTTAAACAAATGGATATCCACATGCAAACAATTTAAATAAAATAACCCTAACTACACTGTACAAAAAATTGATTTGAAATGGAACTTAGACCTAAAGTTAAAGCTAAAATTATAAAACTTCTAAAAGAAAATATAAGAGAAAATTTGTATGAATTTTGGCTATATGAATATCATAAAACAAAGAATATATAAATTGGAATAGATCAATACTAAGAATGTCTGATCTTTAAGAATAAACAGGCAAAGAGATTAAGAAAAATTTTGCAGAAACTTTCATATGATCAAGGTTTTGTATACAGAATTATAAACCAAAAATAACTCCTATAATTCACTAAGACAAAAAAAACTGATTTTTAATTATGGGCAAGGGATTTTAACAGAAATTTAATGAAAGAAGATATACTAATTATAAATAAGCTCACACAAAGCACATTAGTGAATTACAAATTAAAAATTTAGTATCATAGTACTACATACTGCAAAATGACTAAGAATAAATACAGACTAAACTGTTCATGTGAGGATGTGAAGCAATAGTAATTCTCATATATTGATAATGGAAATTTAAAAGGGTACAGCTCTTTTGGCAAACAGTTTGGCAATTTTTTATAACGTTAAAATAAAAATTACAAACAACCCAGTAATCCTGCTCTTAGTTGCATGCATGCTCACTTGCTCAATTATATCCAACTCTTTGCAACCCCTTGGACTGCGGCCCACCAGGCTCCTATGTCCACGGAATTTTTCAGGCAAGAATACTGGAGTAGGTTGCTTTTTCCTCCTCTAGGGGATCTTCCCAACCCAGGGATTGAACCCAGGTCTCCTGCATTGCAGGTGGATTCTTTACCACTGAGCCACCTGGGAAGCTCACTTACTTACATAGGAGAAATAAAAACATACATGCATGGGAGCTTTATTCATAATAGTCAAATACTTGAAAAACCCAAATGTCTATCAATTGGTAAATGTATAAAAGATTGTTGCATATCAATACAATGCAATGCTACTCAGAATTAAAAAGGATTATATTACTGGCATACTTAACAAGATGGATGAATATCAAAAGTATTATGCTGAATGAGAGACATCAGACACAAAAGTCTACATACTGTATGCTCTCATTTATATGAAATTCTAGAAAATGAAACACTATGGTGACAGATCAATGATTGCCAAGGGATATGGATGGGAGGAGAGGACTAAATTAAATCGTTATGGAAATTTTTCTGTTAAAAGAAACGCATTATATCTTGACTGTGGTTGTGGATACAGGTCTGAATATATTTGTCAAAGCTCATGAAATTGTAAACTTAAATGGGTGAATTTTATTATACGTAAATTATACTTCAAAAAGCTCACTTTTAAAATTACCTATATATTTCAAGGGGAAATTTACAATACTTCTGAAAAATATCTGCTTAACTACTTTGTTATTTCCTATCTCTTCCATCTGCATTTGTCTCTCAATTTTACTTGTTCCTTCTCACCCTCTAAAATACATAAACAATGGTAGTGTCTAATTGAACCATATCACTTGACTTTTCAGGAGATAACTTTCTATCAGATAAAGAAGGAAGCCCCATTGGGAGTATTCCACTTAGGCCCCTCAGATGAATGTGATTTTGCACAAGTCATTGAGAAAGAAAGCTCAGATCTTGAATCAATATTCCTCCCAGGATCAAAGCTTCTGAGACACAAGTGTCAGCTGTGTTCATTAGATATTTGCAACCAGGTTTTTGCTTACTTCTGCACAATCAGTAATTTTTCTCTTACACAGAGTATATAAACTTTGTCTCCCACCACATTTACTTAGAGATCTAAAAACTCTGAAATCTCGGATGATAGGATTTTATAAAGATCATCTAATAGAAGGAACATTTTGTCTCAAGTTTGACCAATCTCCAAAGGGTAATGTATTTTTAATCTAGCAAAGCCTGCTTTATCACAGAAGAAAATGAATTTTATTCCCCAATGAGATATTCCTTATTAAAGCTAAAACTAGCCCTGCAGGCAGTATTTGAAACTTTATAATTAGACTCACTCATTATCACGACATTTCTCAGTTTACAAATGTATCACCCAGAAACTTGAGATATCGCTACATTTGGAAATATGAAAATATACATAGAGATCATCTCTGCTTAGAATAAGCACCAAAACAAGTGTTCTAAATTACAGATGGTCCATATAAGGCATAGGAAAACATCAGTTATTCAGGAGAAGAGGGGAGGTGACTGCAAAATAATAGCAATTTCTTATATGTATGCTGTACTTATAATGTACAAAGTAGTTTCTTAATTTTATCCTATTTCATAATCTTAATGACTTTGTAGTGAAGAAATTAAAGCTAAAAGGAATGACTTCCATAGGTTTGAAAAAGTAGCAAAAGGCAAAGTTAGATTTCAGCTGTTCAAATTAAATAGCATTTGGACTGTGGGAGTAATTCCACAAATATATTAAATGCCTGGGACTTAAACCTATGGCTTCTAACTCCTGACCCTCTATACCACCATGTCACCACTGTATCCTGATGCTTCTATATATTTGCATAAGAGCCAATGCAAAGAGTAAGTTGAGGCAAGAGTGATACACATTAAATAAAAAAAAGGAATGCAGAAAATAAACTTTTTCACCAAATTGTGAGATATCTGCAAAATGCATATGTTCTAAATACATATGAAAATTTTGTTATAGCTCTTCCATTCATGAAGATATGAAGAGAAACTATAGTGTTCACATATGTGCTTATCTTTGGGTCATTAACAACAAGGAGCATAACCAAGTCCTACTTACATGCTGCCAAGCAATAACTAGTAGTAGATACATCATGGTTATAATAGAAAATGATGTATCTCCTGTCTTTTGTTCTAATTTTTAGAAATGGATTGAGTCTCCCAAACTATACATAGGTATAACACGCTCAATTTAGCAAGTTATTTGCATTGAAGGAAAAATATTTTCATATTGGTCAAACTCACAGCCTATTCTGTTTATGCAGAATTCCTTTTAACAAAAACACAACAGGATATTTGGGAGATGTTACATGTGCCCTTGATGAGATGGTCAAAACAGTTGGTAATTAATTTAAAAAAATATTAGAAAAGGTTCAACATTTCTAATAATCAAGTAAATGCAATTCTTAAGAATTGGATATCATATTTTGCCTATTACATTGGCAATTTTAAAAATTAATAATGCCAAGTGTTACTGGATTGCTTATCTCTTTTTTGTGTGGCTTCGGGCTAAGTGAAGATTATAAAACAAAGTCTATACAAATTGGAATGCATCAAAGTTAAACACTTCTGATCTCTGAAAGACTTATAAGAATAAAGAGGCAAACAGATTAAGACAAAAATACCTGCAAAAAATTTTATCTGATCGAGGTTTTATGTACAGTGAAGTGAGTGAAGTGAGTCGCTCAGTCGACACTTTGCGACCCCATGGCAGCCATGCAATTCTCCAGGCCAAAATACTGGACTGGGTAGCCTTTCCCTTCTCCAAGGAGCTTCCCAACCCAGGGACTGAACCCAAGTATCCTGCATTGCAGGTGGATTCTTTACCAGCTGAGCCACAAGGGAAGCCCAAGAATATATACAGAATATATACAAAAAAACTCTTACAACTCAGTAATAAGGCAAAAACTAAAACTGATTTCAAAAAGTCTCCATGTGAGGCGACTTCTCTTGAATAACAATATCAGACTATTGCCTTACCTCTTCTTCCTACACTGAAGAATGACGTGCCTCATTGAAAAGTAAGAGTTATTGGTATATGTTTCTTCATTGTGTGGAACTAATATATTAAAAAATAATAAAAATTCGGGATTTGCTCCATTTTTTTCTTCTCACTTTTCTCTAGACCTAAGGCAGTTAAACAGCTGTCTCTTGGTATCCATGGGGGATTAGTTCCAGAACCTCCTCATAGACCAAAATCAGGGGATGCTCAAGAATATTCATGCCACAATCAAAAATCACTCATCGTATAAACTATAAGAAAAATTACAACATGAATGAGAAAAGACAATCAATGAATACTAACAAAGATGCTAACACTAAGATGAATCAGATATTGAAATTCTGTCACAAGTATTTTAAAGAAGACACCATAAAATGCTTAACAATCACAAATTCTCTTTAAAAAACTCACCAAAGAAATAGAGGTTATTAAAGAGAAACAAATAAAATTATAGAACTCAAAAATGTGACATCCTTATTTTTAATCATCAAAAACTAGAAGCAAGCACAATGCCTTTCAAAAGGTGAATGGATAAGCAAACTTTCATTCTTTACAGTAGAATTCGATTTCTTAGAATTGAATCTTATTCAACAGTACCAAAAAAAAAAAGACCCATTAAGCTATGAAATGACATGGAGTGAAGTGAAAGTCATTCAGTCATGTCTGATTATTTGAGACCCCATGGACTATACAGTCCATGGAATTCTCCAGGCCAGAATACTGGAATGTGTAGCCTTTCCCTTCTCCAGGGGATCTACCTAACCCAGGGATCAAACCCAGGTCTCCTGCATTGCAGCTGAGCCACAAGGGAAACCCCATGAAACAACATGGATAAACCTTAAATACATATTGTTAAGGGAAAGAATCCAATCTGAAAAAACTACATACTGCAATATAATTTCACTTATGTCATATTCTGGAAAAGGCAAAAGTATACACAAGTTAAAAAAAAAAATCAGGTACACTGGGAAGACTCAGAGGAATCAGGTGGAGAGGGAGGTGGGAGGGGGGATCGGGATGGGGAATAAGTGTAAATCTATGGCTGATTCATATCAATGTATGACAAAACCCACTGAAATGTTGTGAAGTAATTAGCCTCCAACTAATAAAAAAATTTAAAAAAAAAAAAAAAAAAAGAACCTGACTGGAACAAAAAGGCAGAGGAAGGGTAACCTGGATCTTTTTTTAGCTTCCAGGCTCTTCACTGTTTCCTGCCCTTGAACATCAGCATCATGTTTCTCAGGCCTTCAGATTTAGACTGGGAGCTAAACCATTGGCCCCTGAGATTCTCCAGCCTCTGGACTCAGACTGAATCATGCCACCAACTTACCCGGTTCTCTGGCTCACAGACAGCAGATTGCAGGACTTTTCAGCCTCCGCAAACATGTCAGGCAAATGCTACAATAAATCTCCTTATATACACACACACACAAAAAAAATCAGTGGTATCCAGGAGTTCAGGTAAAAAGGAAGGATTAAATAAAAGAACCACAAGGGGTTTTTTAGGGTAGTGAAACTTATTCTGACTAATACCATAATGGTAGGTATAAGACATTAAGCATATGTCAAAACTCACTGAAATTTGCATAGCACAGAGAGTGAACCATTGTGATTGTCCAAGCAGCACATGTTTACTGGGTCCCCTTAGTTGAGGGTGTGCCAATACCTGTCAGTGTCCCAAAGGGGAGGATCTCAGTCAGCACCTAGATTTTGACTGATTGGATACCAGATCCTCAGAAAGTGATTTTTAAAGTCTGCAAATATGTCCAATCCTGTGCAGGTTTGATCCGTGGGTTGGGAAGGTCCCCTGTGGAAAGCTATGGAAATCCACTCCAGTATTCTTGCCTGGAAAATCCCATGGACAGAGGAAACTGGCGGGCTACAGTCCATAGGGTTGCACAGAGCCGGACGCAACTGAAGCAACTTAGCATGCACAGGGGAACAGCAAACAAAAGTCCCATAGGCTATGATCTAGGCGATCTAGAGGTGTCCCTGAGTGGCAGTCATCAAAATTGGGGCTCCCGATGAGGGTACAAGCTCCTTTCTGGAGGTCCCAGAAAGCTGAAGTGAGACAAGCAGAAAGTGGAAAGAATCCACTGGACTCCGTCCCCTGAGAGACCCTCAGAAGTCCCTTCGATGTGTGTAAACCAGGTGCATAGCCCTCAGGTCAAAGCTCCAGGACAAGCGAATAGGTCTTTACCACAAAAGGACTCAGGGTAGGTTTCAGTCTCTGTGCAGTGCCCTGAGCGTGGTAGCCTGCAAAGAATTGACTCTCTGATTATTACAGTCCTGTGGGAACACAAGTCCCCCAGCCTCCAGAGCCAAGTGATCAAGGGTATCCCTCTCTCAGCAGCCAAAAAAACTGGCACAACAGATATATGCAAAAGCTCCCCTCTGGGAGACACTGCTCTGGAACCTGGCAGAAGAGAGCACAAAGTTAGTACCCTCCCTCCTAGGTCTCTGGAAAGAATTACAGGTACAGTCTGGGACCTCAGGCTACAGCTATAAAGATAATCTCATATCAACAGAAAGCTTGGGTTCATGGGACTGTCTCCTCTTGCTGTCCCCTGGGATAGTAGCCCTTTAAGAATTCTTTATTGATTACACTCTTTTGGGGCCAGTAAGCATAAGCCTTCATGGCAACTATGGTCTTTTAGGCACAAGCACATGCACATCAAAAGAAAATTTTAAAATGACTGAAAGCAGAGGAAAAAAGACATAAGTAACAGAAAACAGTACAAGGAAATACAAAATGTGGCTTCCATGGTTTAAAAAAGAACATAATTATGCAATATAGAGGCAAATCTAACACTGTCTCTTCTGCCCTGCATTCTGCAAAATTATGAATGAAGATAAAAAATGAAGTATAAATGAGTAAGCGAGCACAGACAATGGAGATCAAAACAATAAAGTTTGTGTTCCAAAGAGGGAACAAGAACATTTGAAAGGAAGAACCAAAAACTGGGAATAAAATTTTCTGGACCTAAAAAATAATGCTTAAGAATAGAAAGAAAAATATTAACTTGCTTTAGGTAAATTAAAGAAAATAGAGTTGTACATAGACAACAAACTAATAGAATTTGAATTTGCATTTGAATATGGACAAAACATCTTCATGTATTTAAGGAAACAAAATCAAGTTTTGCTTTTGGGAAAACTCTCCCATATTTGCCAACCTGATTTTTATTCCCTTCTTAAGACAATGGTATAAGAAGAAGAGTTCCAAACCTTTACCCCTGGCTCTGCTTGTTGCTTAGAAACAGACACAAATTAGCTAAAATGTGCAAAATCCTGTTGTGGAAATTGGGCAAAGATGCCCTTCAAATGACACAAACTACAAGAAATTTTTCTTTGAAATAGGTAAAGAAGGCCTGACTGAAAGATTTATTTCATTTACTTAAATCCTTTCTTGGGAAAAGCAGTGTGGAATCACAAGAACTGTGTTGATACTGGAAAAACACTACAAATACCCCTAATATTAAGACATGAGGATTGGTATTTTAAACATTGGAAAATATCTTCCTTGAATATTTTTAGCTTTGCAGAAACTTACCAGAAGCAGCTACTTCCAAGTATTTTAAAGGCAAGTGTGGCCAAAACAAATAGAAATCTTTGGTATCTCCCTAGCATAGTGGTTTCTTGATATGGTTGACACAGTCTCTAAAAGGTAGGATTATTTCTATTTATTGTGTGTTTTGCTTATGATGTTCTTTAACTGCCCTACCCCAATTTTTACTTATGAACAATTTCAGACATTCAGAAAAGCTTACAAGATTTTACAGACAATAATTGTAATAACTGTATATTCTTCTGGATTCTACAATTACCATTTTGTAACTTCTTCCAGCTTTCATTATTAAGGCATACTTTAAATATAGGAAAATTCACCCATTTTGGTATATAGTTATACCAACTTTGTCAAATATCTATATAGTTATATAATTTTCACAACAATAAAGATACAGAGTATTTCTTTTATCTCCCTAATTCCCTCTACTTCTTTGTATTCAATCCCTCCCCTACCCTTGGATTCTGGCAACCATTGATTTATTTTCTATCCCTAGGGTTACCAGATTTAGCAAAGAAAATTATGCACTTGGGGAACACTTACACTATTATGTCACTGTTTATCTGAAATTCAGATGTAAATGATAGCCTGTATTTTATCCAGCAGTATACCTGTATGTATGCTTTTGGTGCCCTAATTAAAATTATGTAACCAACCTCATAGCATACATTTTATCTTGTGTTTTCTTCTAAAACTTTAAATGTTTTTTTATTTTTTTTTTTACAATTAGGGCTATGATCCATTTTGAGTTAATCTTTGGTTTTTGTATAAGGTATGAGATGTGTCAAGTTTCCATTTTTTGTTTTGAATTTTCAATTGTTTCAGCACATTGTGTTGAAAATATACTTTCTCCATTTAATTACCTTTACACCTTCATCAGAAATATGTTCATATCTGTGTGAATCTATCTCTGATTTTTCTATTTTGTTTCATTCATGTGTCACTTTGCCAATACTACATAATTTGATTACTTTAGCTTTATGGGAAATCTTACAAGGAGATATTGTCCAAAATTGTTTTGGCTATTCTAGTAATTGTGCCTTTCCATTTGAGTTGCAGAATTAGTTTTTCTAAACAAAGATCCTGCTGGGATTTTGACTGGCATTAATTTGACTCTATAAATCAATTTGTGAGTTGTTAATATCTCCAAAACAATGAGTCTTCAAATCCACAAATAAGTCATGTCTTTACATTTATTTAGGTCTTTAAAATCATTGCTTAATATATCAAGGTTTTCTCTGGCATAAAAAAAAAACATATTATGGTTTTCCCCATAAAAAATGGACAATAGATTACAATGTACCTGAAGTAAAAGTCAGGCTAAGGAGAAAACTAGATGTAGAAAGTGAATTGCTGAAATAGAATCTATGAAAAAATAAAATTGCTGTACAGGGCTGCTCACTGCAATAACATCCCACCACTACCGTGAGGTTACTCAATCACCAGACTGATACAGAATTTTATTTTAATCAACTTTAAAATTAAAGATGTAAGCAAAGGATTCTATGAGTATCCTAGGGACTAATGAGGCAACGCAAAGAGAATCCACCCACATTTTTGGACAAATATCAGGCCACATTCAAGTTTGCAACAGAAAAAACTAACAAGTGGGCCAAAAGATTTTTCAGAATAATATAAAGAAATAAAAGTAACACTGAAGAGAACATAGTTTGTTAAAATGATTGCTAAAATAAGAGGAAATTTTAGCTAGCACGTGCATTGTGCTGACAGAAAGAAGCAAATTCTGTAGAGGAGATGAAAGCTATGCTGATGGAGTAAAATATAACAATAAAGGATACAGGTAGTATAATGAAAAAAAGTGTAGAGGGAAACAAATACTGTAACATATTTCAAAAAAGCATTACAAGCAAGGATGATTATTGTAACATAAATTAGTTATGTGCACAGCACCTAAAACAGCTTTCTGGGATTGCACAGAAGAACAAGGCAGAAAATAAAGACAATAAATGATGAGAGGTCTTAGCATAAAAGATGGAATATAAAAAACAAACTCACAAAAGTTCTCAATGTATGACAAAACCCACTGAAATGTGAAGTAATTAGCCTCCAACTAATAAAAAAATTTAAAAAAAAAAAAAAAAAAAAAAAAAAAAAAAAAAAAAAAAAAAAAAAAAAAAAAAAAAACAAACTCACAAAAGTTCCAAAAGAAGAGACTTCAAATATATAAAGGAAGTAAATATTTAAAATGAAGAAAGATTTGAAACTGCAATTAGAAATGGATAACTGATACAAATAAATAGGAGTACTGAAGGGAGAAGAGAGGAAATGCAGAAGACAGGTGCTATTTTAAGGATGTTAAAAGTATGTTAATATGTGGATTAATTCTAGAAGAATTAGAGTTATGTATTCTGTTTCGAAACAAATAATAGTAAAGTCAAACAAATTTTATCATCCAACATATAAAAGGAATAAAATAAAACAACAAAAGAGAAAACAAAAACTAAGTTGGCAGGGATAAAGCCAACAATATCAGTAATCACATAAGTTTTAATTGGATAAAATTATCTGTTGCAATACAGAGGTCCTCAAAATTGGATTTTTTTAAAGTTCAAGCATTAGTGTTCATAAGAGTGGCAACTTAAAAAGATAGCAAAAAGGTGGACTATAAATAAAAATGTGGATCAAGTAAAGTTAAAATAAAAGCTGAGGTAGATAAAATAGGTTTTACTATACAAAGCGTTAAGTGGGCAAAAGTAAGATATTGTATATTGGTAAAAGTCATGAACATTAAGTATCCAACATACTTTTGCTAAAGTAAAGCAAATTTACTTTAGATGACAAAGGATGAGATGGTTGGATGGCATCAGCGACTTGATGGACATGAGTTTGAGCAAGCTCTAGGAGTTGGTGATGGACAAGAAAGCCTGGTGTGCTACAGTCCATGGGGTCGCAAAGAGCCGGACAAAACTGAGTGACTGAACTGAACTAAAAGCAGATATTGACTGAATCTCAAGGGAGACTTTGTCAAATATGTAACAATAGGAGACCTGGGTAGATCTTTCTCAGAAACCAATAAATCAGATAAGAAGTTTTATAGAGGACTTCAGTAATACCAAATTAACAAGTACAATGGGGGGGGGATATAATCTTTATTTGAAGTTAGGATAAAAAAACATTTTTGGAATATTTTCAAAAGTTGACAAAGAATGTCTTAACTAATTAAAAGTAATCACATTGTACTGACCCTGTTTACATACTATAATTCACCAAATTTAGAAATCAATATTCAAAAGGTGGTCCCTAAGTCCCATACAATTCAAAAATTAAGGGGAAAAGACAGTTGTAAAATAGCCTTGGTTAAAGAAAATTTGAAGAATAAGTGTTAAAAAAATTAGAAATAAATAATAATAAAAACACTATGTGTGAGATGTAGCCAATGGAATATTAAGAAGATGATGTATGTACTTTAAAATAGGAGATTGGGAATACATGTATAATGTATTGAAATGTAAAACTAGAAAGAGAATTGCAAAATGAATACAAATAAAGGTAAATAAACTAGTAAATATAAAAGCTGAAAATGAGTAAATTGAAAAATCAGTGGAAATTGTCTGTTAAACAGGGTTATTTCAGAGAACTAATTAAAAATACAAATGTTTGCAAGTATAATCAAAATAAGAGAGAAGGTAAAACACAAAAACACTAGACTAGTACATCAGAGGACTAATGTGCACATATTTATGACAATATATTTGCACACATAAAGTGGACAATAATTCAGAAACATAAAAATATACCAGAATTTCCAAATAAGAAGTAGAAAACCTGATTAGACCAATAAGCTATAAAATATATAAATCTTTGAAAGAATATCTTTTACTACCATTTCATGTCTTCTGTCGGGTATTCAAACAAAAACTTCAAGGAACATATAACTTTCGTCTTAGGCACAATGTTCAAGAGCTTAGGAAAAACAAAAAGACTAAACTTTCTGCCTGCCAATGCAGGAAAACAGAGTTCAATCCCTGGGTTAGGAAGATCCCCTGGAGAAAGGAATGGCTACGTACTCCAGTATTTCTCCCTGGAAAATTCCACAGACAGAGGAACCTAGCGGGCTACAGTCCATGGGGGTCACAAAAGAGTCAGATGTGACTTAGTGACTAAACAACAACATAAACTCCTTTTGGGGATTAACATAATCTTATTGCCAAAATTGAACAAGTGGTGCATTATATATAATTATTAATCAAACTCAGGTATAAGCATAAAAGCAAAAATCCCAAACAAAATACCAGCAAACTGATTTCAGGGAAGATTTGAAATAGTAAAAATAGGGGGCGAGAGAGGACGAGATGGTTGGATGTCATCACTGACTCAATAGACATGAGTTTGAGCAAGCTCCAGGAGATGGTGATGGACAGGGAAGCCTGGCATGCTGCAACCCAAAGTGTTGCAAAGAGTCAGACATGACTGAATGACTGAATCTTTTTTGAAACAGTAAAGTCAAATGCATCTTGTGTGTGTGTGTGTGTGTGCGCACGCGCACTTAGCAGCTCAGTTGTGTCCAACTTTGTGACCACATGGGCTGTAGCCTGCCAGGCTCCTCTGTCCATGGGGGTTCTCTAGGCTAGAATACTGGAGTAGGTTGCCATGCCCTCCTCCAGGGGATCTTCCCAACCCAGAGATAAAACCCAGGTCTCCAGCATTGCAGGATGACACATAGATTTGTTAATCTCACTAGAGAAGTAGTTCACTTCTTTAATAGATTTAAAGGAAAATTATTAACATCTCAACGAATTAAAAAAGGACTCGATGAAATTCAATGCATTGTCATTACAGAAATGTCTAGCAGAATAAAGGAAGAACTTCCTTAACTAAAAGATGACTACAAAAAAAAGAAATATGCATAAAAAAGGTAATCTTTCTGATAAAACTGTCAAAGAATTTTTAATAAAGTCATGAATAAATTAAAGATATAATTTCTACTATTAAGTATTTTAATGATGGTCCTAGACAACACAATAAGCAAACAGAAATAAATACAAAGAGTAATGATTAGAGATTAGATGAAACCCTACAATTTAAAATTTTTACTTATTTCTTAATTTTTCTGGACAGACATGTTATTGCAAATAACATTTGCCAAATAAAAGAAATAAAAACCCTATTGGAGAAGTTCAATAATAGGGTGGGAATAACAGATGATAAACTCAGTGAACTTGAGGACTGACAATAGAATTCACCCAATCTAAATACAGAGAAAAATGCAGGGGAGGGGGGGGACATGAATAGAGCCTCAGTGATCTGTGAAAAAAAATATGTCAGAGTGCCAGAGAGAGAGGAGAAAGAAAGCAGGGCTAAATATTCAAATAAATAACAGCTTTAACGTTCCCAAATTTGATGAAAAACAAGAACTTACAGGTTCATAAAACTGAGTAAATATCAAATAGAATACATTCAAAGATACACCTGACAAGAAACATCACCATTAAAATTCTGAAAACTAAATCAAAGAAAAACATTTCAAAAGCAGAGAAAAACAACACATAAACTATAGGAAAACACCAATTCAAATGACAGCACATTTCTCATTTGAGACCATGGAGGCCAGAAGGAAGCTACAAAAATTATTCCAAACACTCAAAGAACAGTCTACCACTTTAGAAATGACGGGAATATAAAAGCATTCCCCACATGAGAGAAAACAAAAAGAAATTGTCACTAGTGGATTTATCCTTTATTATCAGCTTTACTGAGGTATAACTGACAAATCTGTATACATTTAAAGTATATAACATGATGATTTGACATATATATACTTTGTGAAATTTTTTTACAATCAGGTTAATTAACATATCCATCACCTCACATAGTTATCTTTTTTTGCATGTGTGTTGAGAAAAAGAATAGAGTGTAGCTGCAGGTAAAGGGCCTTCCTTGGTGGCTCAGATGGTGAAGAGTCCACCTGCAATGCAGGAGACCTGGGTTTGATCAGTGGGTCGGGAAGATTCCCTGGAGAAGAGAATGGCAACCCACTCCAGTATTCTTGCCTGGAGAATTCTGTGGACAGAGGAGTCTGGTGGGCTACAGTCTATGGGGTTGAAAAGAAATGATGAGAATGCTTAATGTATACTCTCTAAGGAAATTTGGAGTATAGAACACAGCATTACTAACTATAGTCACCATGCTGTACATTAGATCCTCAGAGATTATTCAACTCATAGATGAAGCCTTGTATCCTTTGACCACTAGTGCATGCGTGTGCTCAGGCATGTCCCACTCTTTGAGGCCCCATGCACTGTAGCCCACCATGCTCTTCTGCCCATGGAATTCTCCAGGCAAAAATACTAAAGTGGAGTGCCATTTTCTAGTCCAGGAGATCTTCCTGACCTACGATCTAACTTGAGTCTCTTGCATTTCCTGCATTTGCAAGTGGATGGGACCATAAAGAAGGCTGAGTGCCTAAGAATTGATGCTTTTGAACTGTGGTGTTGGAGAAGACTCTTGAGAGTCCTTTGGACTGCAAGGAGATCAAACCAGTCCATCCTAAAGGAAATCAACCCTGAACATTCATTGGAAGAAATGATGCTGAAGCTGCAAAACTTTGGCTACCTGATGCAAAGAGCTGACTCATTGGAAAAGACCCTGATGCTGGGAAAGATTGAAGACAGGAGGAGAAGGAGACAAAAGAGGATAAGATTGTTGGATGGCATCACCGATTCAATGGACATGAATCTGAGCAAACTCCAAGAGATAATGAAGGACAGGTAAGCCTGGTGTGCTGCAGTCCATGGGGTCAAAAAGAGTCGGACATGACTTAGGGACTGAATAGCAACAACAAGCAAACCTTTGACCCATCCTCTCCATCCTTCAGCCCATAGTAGCCACTATTATGCTCTCTGTTTAGAAGATTTGTTAGAGAGATGGCTAAAGGAAATTCTTTACACAGTAAAGTAATGGTAAAAGAAAGAAACTTGGAGCATAAGGTAAAAAGAAAAGACAACTGAAAAAGAAGAAATATGGGTACATATAATTGACCCTATCTTTGTTTATGAGCCTTATAAAATACATTGATGAGTAAAATAAAAATTATAGCACCATGTGATAATAAAGGAAATGGTATTTTTAAATGGGAAGACAAAGCATCCTGAATGAAAGTGAATATTTTACCTTCACATAAAGTAGTAAAAAGCTGATTCCAGTAGACAATGATAAATTATCTATGCATATTTTAATACTCGGGTCAGTTACTATAGAAATTACAAAAATATATTGAAAAACACCATAAATAAGTCAACATGGAATCCTAAAAATAGTATTCAAGTAACCCATAAGAGGGCAAGAAAATAGAAATGGAGGTACAAGAACCAGAGGAAAAAACAAATAATAAAATGACAGACACTAGCATATCAAGAATTACCTTAAATGTAAACAGCCCAAATAAATCAATCAAAAGACAGAATTTGGTAATTAGACCAATAAAAAATGACTAGACTTTATTCACAAAAAACTCACTTCAAATATAACAATTTAAGCAGGTCAAAAGTACTAGAATGAAAAAACATAAAGCATGGAAACATTAATTCTAAGAAGGCAGTAGTACCTACATTCACATCTGTAAAGTGGATTTAGAGCAAAGAAAATTAGTGGAAACAGAGAGAGATTTTACATAATGGTAAAAAAGGATCAACCCCCTCTTATCACTCTTAGTCACAATAGTACTGGAAGCTTTAGTCACTGTAATAAAGGAAGAAAAAAATACAGATTGGAAAGGAAATAATAAAACTGCCTCTATTTGCCTATGGTATGATCAACTACAAATAAAATCTCAAGGAATTTTTCAAAAACATTCCTAGAATGAGTAAATGAGTTCAGCAAGAAAAAGGATACAAGATCAACTTGTATCAATTATATTTATATAGACTAACAATATGTGGAAAACAAAATAAAAAGAAAGTACCATGTAAAATCTCTCAAAGAAAATGAAACATTTATGTATAAACAAAATATGACATATTTCAAAATATGTTAAAAATGATAAAACACTGGGTTAAGAAATGAAACAAAATTAATTGGAGAGACTTATCAAGTTCATATATTGAAAGACAACATATTAAAGATATCTATTCCTAAATTAATCTATAGGTTTAATGCAAATCCTGTCATTTTTTTCAGCAAATTTTTTAAGACACTGACAGGTTTATTATAAAATTTATGTGTATGGCAAGGATTAAGAGTAACTACAATAATTTTGATAAAGAGTAAAGCCAGAGGACTCACTCTTGCCAATATTAAGGCTTAATATGAAGCTACAATTACTCAAGAGAAAGTGGTATTAGTGGATGACAGACACATTGACCTATGGAAATCAGAAACAGACCCACACAACTATGGTTAGCTGATTTGTGACAAGGGTTCAAACTCAATTCAGGAACAAGAATAGTTTTCAACAACAGTTTTGGAGCTATGAAGTGTCCATAAGAAATAAAGGAAAATCAAAACAAGTCTTATACTTTATATAAAAATTAAGTAAAAATTGGATTATGATCTTAAATATACAAAGGAAAACTTAAAATCTTATAGAAAACAACAACAACAACAACTGAAGAGAACAACTTTAGGATCCAGAACTGTACAAAGAATTCTTAGACTTGTTACCAAAAAGCATGAACCACAAAAGAAAAAACAATTTAATTGGATTTCATCCAAATTTAAATTTTTTTTCTCTGCAAAAGTCCATACAAAGAGATGAAAAGACAAGCTACAGAAAAAATATTTGAAAACCACATCTACAACTAATATAATAATATATAAGGTTATCTCAATATTCAACAGTAACAAACAATCTAATTAGAAAATTGCAAAAGGGTGTTAGCACATCACTGAAAAGAATATATAGATGACAAATATGTACATATAATTATGTTCAAATAATTAGACATTAAGAAAATGCAAATAAAATCCATAGTGTGTTATCACTACACATCTATACGATGGCTAAAATTTTAAAAAAGAACAATACAAAATGCTACTGAGAATGTTTAGAAACTGTATCACTGACACATTGGTGGGAGTAAAATAATAGTCACAAATTAATGTTTCATATAAAACTAGATCATAATTACTATATGACCCAGTAATTGCACTCTTAGACATTTATCACATAGAAATAAAAACATATGCTCACATAAACACATATACATAGATATTTAGAATATGTACAGCAGCTTTATTTATAACAGTAAAAATCATAATACATCTTCAATGCCCTTCAACAGGTGAATGGTTAAAGAAGCTGGTATATCCATAACATGGATTACTGCTTAGTGATGAAAAGGAACAAAGTATTGATATACTCAAAAACTTGGATGTACCTCTAAGAAACTGTGCTATATGAAAACGTCAATATCAAAAGTACACACACTGTATTTTTATATTTGTACAATTTTAAATGAAAAAAATGTAAAAATGGAGAGTATATTAGTGATTCCCAGTGGTTAGGGATAGTGGTGGAGGAGTATGATGGGTGAAGTTATAAATGCGTAACATGAGGGATCCTTGTGCTTAAGGAACTGTTCAGTATCCTCACTGTGATCATGGACATATGAATCTAAATATGTAAGCTAATTTTATAAAACCAAATGCACACCAACACAAAAAAACTACAAGTGGGGAAATCTACATAAGATTGGTGGACTGCATCAATGTCGATACTCTGGCTTTGATACTACAGTACAAATTTGCAAAATAAAGTAAAGGATATGAGGGGAGAATCTATTACTTCTTACAACTTCTTGTGAACTTACAATTATACAAATTTCATTAAAATATAGTGGTTAAATATAAAAATCAAAACAAAAAGTAAAATTTCTTATATACTATGATGAATCATTTAAAATAATTTTGAGGAAACGTATTACTGGTATTTAATGGTAGAAAATAGTTAAATATCACGAAATAGATCTATCTAGGAATGAATAAAACCATTTTATGGAAGTTATTCTATGTAGTTAATGATGTGTCTAAAATAAGATTTAATTCATGGATGTATGGAATCAATATTTATGGATATCAATTTTCTTCAAATGTATCAAAAAATTAGTACATTCACAATATAATTCTCCATAATATTTTTATTAAAATCACATTTTATATGAATTTATATGGAGGAATAAGTAGCCAAGATGATTCTGAAAAAGACAATCACTGAAAGACTTGTTTTATCATGTATGAGATATGCTTTAAAGTTACTGTAATTTATTTATTTTTTTGCATGAAAGATCATAAAATTGGTCATTGATTTTATTCTATCAGATGGAGACTTTAAAATGTGTGAACTAAAGAGCAAAATAACATGAATTTAATAAGAGAAGATCTGGTATAAAAATATACAAATACGTCTAAAAAAAAGACCCATGTAAATATGGGAAATTGGTGTTTTACATAAAAAGAACACTTTCCTGGTGCCTTGGCATAAAGAATCCACCTGCCCAGCATGAGACATGGCTTCAATCCCTGGGTCAGGAAGATCCCCTGAAGAAGAAAATGGCTAACCACTTCAGTATTCTTGCCTGGGAAATCCCATGGACAGAGGAGCCTTGAGGGCTACTGTGCACGGGGTCACAAGAGTAGGACATGACTGAGCAACTAAACAAAAACAACAATAAGAAGAAAACTGGAAAGTTGCACAAGGAATTGTCTTGAGACACGTGACTACCCATCTGATAAAAATTCAAACCCATAACATCAGTCAGTTCAGTCAGTCAGTTCAGTCGCTCAGTCGTGTCCGACTCTTTGCGACCCCATGAATCGCAGCACTCCAGGCCTCCCTGTCCATCACCAGTTCCCGGAGTTTACTCAAACTCATGCCCATCGAGTCGGTTATGCCATCCAGCCATCTCATCCTCTGTCGGCCCCTTCTCCTCCTGCCCCCAATCCCTCCCAGCATCACGGTCTTTTCCAATGAGTCAGTTCTTCGCATGAGGTGGCCAAAGTACTGGAGTTTTAGCTTCAGCATCAGCCCTTCCAATGAACACCCAGAACTGATCTCCTTTAGGATGGACTGGTTGGATCTCCTTGCAGTCCAAGGGACTCTCAAGAGTCTTCTCCAACACCACAGTTCAAAAGCATCAATTTTTCGGCACTCAGCTTTCTTCACAGTCCAACTCTCACATCCATACATGACCACTGGAAAAACCATAGCCTTGACCAGACAGACCTTTGTTGGCAAAGTAATGTCTCTGCTTTTTAATATGCTGTCTAGGTTGGTCATAACTTTCCTTCCAGGGAGTAAGCGTCTTTTAATTTCATGGCTGCAGTCACCATCTGCAGTGATTTTGGAGCCCCCCCACAAAAAAGTCTGACACTGTTTCCACTATCTCCCCATCTATTTCCCATGAGGTGATGGGACCAGATGCCATGATCTTATTTTTCTGAATGTTAAGCTTTAAGCCAACTTTTTCACTCTCCTCTTTCACTTTCATCAAGAGGCTTTTCAGTTCCTCTTCACTCTCTGCCATAAGGGTGGTGTCATCTGCATATCTTACGTTATTGATATTTCTTCCGGCAATCTTGATTCCAGCTTGTGCTTCTTCCAGCCCAGCGTTTTCCTTGCTAAATAAATAAATTTTAGGTATATTAAGAACCTAAGTAAAAATAAAAGCTATAGAGATATGCATGTATATACTAATGATTTTACAAAAACCCAGGTTCAGCAAAGTGAAATTAGACTGCCTGAGTTTGAATTCTGGTTCTAATATTTGCTGAAGAAAGTTACTTTATCACTATGTACTTCTTTTTCCTTATTGGAAAAATGGAAACAGGAAAACATACTTCATTGAGTTTTTCTTGAGGTTGTGATGAAATGAAGCATGTAAAGTTCTTCGAATAGTGCCTTGAATGCAATAAGTGCTATTAAAAATGGCAGTCAATAGAATTGAGAGGTGGAAGCATTTTTAAACAAGATACAGGAAAATAAATAATAAAGGAATATATTCATAAGTTTGTTAAAGTTTAAAATTCCTGTATGACAAAAATAATATAAACTAATTTTTAAAAGAAATAAATGACTGAATGAAAATAAACGACTGAAAAACTATATACTACATATATAACAAAAAAATTGGTGTTGAGAATATATAAATAAACTGTACAATTCATTGATAAAAAATAAGTATCCTAATAGAAAAATGAGCAAAGACCATAAACAAGCAATTTTTCAGAATGGGGCATGCAAATAGCCATAAAACAATGAAGAGATGTTCATTTGCACTAGCAATCAAAATTCTTTAATGAAACAACACTACTATTCTAGCAGATTAACAACAACTGTTAAAAGTTTAGTAATATCAAGAGTTGGCGAGTGTGTAGAGAAGCATATGTGCGTACACTGATGGTGATAGTGCAAAATGCTAGTTACCATGGAGGAGGGCAATTTTATACTAGCTATAAAAATTTACAATGTATAAACCATGACCCTGAAACTTGAATTATACGTATGCTGTAGACCAAAGTATATACTTATTATATAACTGACAAATTGTAATGCCTAACAACAGGGAAATGGCAAAATAAAATGTGAAATGATCCTATGGAACACTATGCAGAGATCAAACTAAACAACAAACACAAATATATATATATATAATATTATAATAATTATAATATATATTATATATACAAATTTATATACTATTATATATTATATATAGTTGTGGATGTTGGTTTGATAATATATGTATTAACACATATAAGTATATATATATATAAACATGGACTGATCTCCTGTATATATTACCATGCAGAAAATCATTTTCCAAAATAATACATAAAGTATGAGTCCCAACATGACATAGTTACTCAATTTAACGAATAGAAAAAGGCAAAAGTGGTGGAACATCACTTCTAATGCTACGATGCAAAAAGACTCTGGCTTTCATTTTGTTAACTCTTACTCTCTCACTGATTCTGTGAAAGAAGCCAGGTGCCATGGAATGTGCCCAGGAACTATGTCTTCATCCAGAGCCAGCTATGACCTGAGCACTGCCAACATTCAATATGAGTGAGCTTCAAAGTGAATTCTCCATCAGTTAACACTTGAGATGAGACCACAGGGAGGTTAACTTGTGACAGGCCCTGGGCCAGAGGCACCTAATTAAGCTGTGCCCAGATTCAAGTTCCATGGTAAATATTACATGGTTAATGTTTATTGATTTAAGCCACTATGTTTGGGGGTACTTCATTAACTAGAAATATATAAATAAAATAATATTCATGAAATAAAATGATAACATAACTTCCATGGGTACAGTTAAATAAACTTAAATGAAGCAATCAATTTTTAAAGATTAAAAATTAAGACCATACATTTATCTCTGGAATGAGCATGGGAACTAAGATTTAGAGGAGTGATCAAAGGAGACTTTACCATTTGGTCAAATTTTCATCTGTAATGAGATGACTCTGTTCACAGGTTAATTCTATAATAAAAAGTAATGGGTAGAGCCTTCCAGTTTCTAGTTTGAAACGGAAAGAGCATAGAATTCATCACTCTGATCCAAATAAGAACACTCTGAAAAATCAACACCTCTTCTTAGGCCAAAGAAAGAAAGGTTAAAGGTCAAATTGCTGTCCCCCAAACTGGAGAAACAGACAAGTGTTTACAGAGAATGACAACTTAGGGTACAACACAAGAGCAGAACATTTCATGGGAACCAGAATGAAGGTAAGAAAACAAACTATACTTGAAAAATTTTGAGAAGCTCAGTGTAGACAAACTTGAGAGTTACAACACCAGTGGGACCAATCTTAGGGAAGAGGTGGAATTTTGTGTATTTAAACCTCCAGGAGCCCCACTAAGCTCTCACAGTGAAAATCAGAAGAGAAAAAAATCTCTTCATTCTTCCAGTAGGAGGAAGCAAAAAGTAACCATTCTGAAATATGCCCAGAGCTTTTGTTCTTCCTACCAAGGTCCACCCTCAAAGGAAATCATTTTGCTAGATCCACATCAATGAGTTTTATTGGAACCTAACCAACATAGAAAAAGGGAACTATCCAATTGTAGGCTCTTGAAGCCTTCTTGTCCCACCTAATGGGGGCAAAAATCCTGAGAAGCACTTGCAAAAGTCACAACTCAGGAACACAGGCTTACTAAAAGACTAAGACTTAATCAAGGACTGCAAAATGTCTCATCTTCCCCAACACCCTCCTATACAACAGGGGAGACAAAAACAAGGAGCAAATTTCACCCTCTGATACTTACAGATAAAGAAAATAATAAACAGTAAACACAGCTTAACTCCCAGCCAGATAAATATCAAACAACAAAACCTTCTGAACCCCTGGGGCTACTAGGAGCAGAGAAGGGGTAGACACCTTCCTGCAACCCAAGATAACTCTGAGAAATTTGGAGAAAGCACAGAACTGAGACTTCTCATTCGAGAGCAAGGGAGCAGTGAAGTATGACTCTAACATCTCTGGACTTTTAATGTGCTCACCAAGGTTCTGGTTTCAGACCCCAAGAGTGCTGAAAGAATCAGCATAGTCCAGATACCTGTGGCAGCTAGGAAGAGAAGAAAAAAGAGCAGGAGGCTCCCTGTAGTCAGCAAGGCTCTATGAGATTGGGAACAAGTACATAACTGAAGCTGCTAGTAAGTACATAACTGAAGCAGCTGGTAAGACTTAGACTATATCCTAAAAGATAAAACTTTAACATATTTTGGGGAAGGACACAATTCGACTCACTACAGTCTGCCTTCTGCCTCCTACCCACACTTCTCATTTTTCCCATATGCAAAATATATACATTCACTTCATCCCAACACAAACAATGCCTTAAATCATTTTAGCATTAACTCTAAGGCCAAAATTTCATCTAAATATCAACTCAATAGGTCTTATTCCTTTTAAAAATTTTTATTAAACTATAGTTGATTTACAATGTTGTATTAATTTCTGCTGTATAGCAAAGTATATAGGATGAATGAATAACAAGGTCCTTCCTACTGCATAATAGTTTGCATCTATATATGTAATATATGTTTATGTATAGGTATGTGTATATGTATATATGTTTGCATCCAATATGTAATACTTTGCATTTATATGTAATAGGCTGCAATAGATTGCATCTAATCCCAAACTCTCAATCTTTTCTTCCCCCACCTCCCTTCCCCTTGGCAACCACAAGTCTAACCTCTATGTCTGTGAGTCTGTTTGTTTCATAAATAAGTTCATTTGGGTCATATTTTAGATTACACATATTAGTGATATCATATGGTATCTGTCTTTCTTTTTCTGACTTATTTCACTTAGTATGATAATCTCTAGGTCCACCCGTGTTGCTGCAAATGGCATTCTTTCATTGTCTTTTATGGCTGTCAACTCAGTAGGTCTTAAATCTCATCTTCTAAATCATCTAATCAGGTATGGGTAATACTCTGGATATGGCTAATCTTCAGACAAAATTACTCTCCACATGCGACATGCAAAACTAGAAACTGTTTCTAAAATGCATTGCAGCAGGCTTAGGACAGACATACCCATTCCAAAAAGGAGAAATTGAAAGGAATAAAGAGGTTATGAGTCCTGTACAAGTGTGCAAACCAAGCACACTTTGTGACCACATGGACTGTAGCCCGCCAGGCTCCTCTGTCCATGGGATTCTCCAGGCAAGAATATTTGTACTGGGTTGCCATGCCCTCCTCCAGGGGCTCTTCCCAACACAGGGATCAAACCCGTGTCTCTTCCATCTCCGGCATTGGCAGGCAGGTTCTTTACCACAAGTGCCACCTGGGAAGCCCTTGGTTACAATCACACCCAAGTGAAATTAATAGCCTCAAATATATTTTTATTAAATAAGCAAGAATGAAAATAACTAAACTGGATATTCAAATGGAAAAGTAAGAAAGAAAACAACAAAAATGTAAGGAAAATAGGAGGAAGGAAATGACAGAAAGAAAAGCAGAAATTACTGAATTAGATGGGACTTCCCTAGTGGTGTAGTGGATAAGACTCTGCACTCCCAATGCAGGGGACTCGGGTTTGACCCCTGGTCAGGGAACTAGATCCCACATGCTGCCACAACTGAGTTCACAAGCCACAACTAAAAGATCCTCCATGCTGAAACTAAAGATGGAAGATCTCACATGCTGCAAATAAATAAATATTTTTTTAAAAAGAAATTAATGAATTAGAAACCAAAATTAATTTTCTATATCATTTACTTGAAAAGACCAATACAAACAGATATGGTTCCATGTGTAAGTATGGCCTTGGGCTCAAAATAGCAGCACTTTGGTTTAAAGCTCTGCTGTTACTGCCTTGACTTAATAATTATACCTTTCAATGTGGGTATTATAAATGAAACTCCATGGGACAATGGAGCATATACATGAGCAAATGAGACTGGTGCACTATGCCAGCTACCTGTTCTTCCTTACTACATAATGTGTATTTAGCATTTGTGGGTGATCCATAAGCAAAGAATTTTAGTAGACTCACGATGTGTTGCACTTCAGCAAGATCCCAAGTGAGTACAAGGTAGGTGTGTTATATCTGTTAACTAAGCAAGGAAGCTAACAGTTCCCAAAGACCATGCTTTCTGTTTGAACCAGAAGTTACTCCAAATGCAGAAAAAAGACAATGACATTTTAAGAAATAGGAATAACTAAAGAATCCTACCATATCCTTTCTTATATTATTTCCCTAATTAGCCAACTACTTACATTGAAAATATTTTTTTCAAAAAAGTAAAGGAAACCAAAATTTATTTTCTATTCTTTTCACTCAACAGTAGACATAGACAGAGAGTATAGAAAAAGCAAATATCAATAAGCAAAATAAAAACAGTTCAGTTTTGTGCAGCATTTTCACAGTTATGGAAAGAATAAAATCTACATGCATGTATGAACTAAAACAGACTGTATAATTTCTGTGATTTCATATATGATTTAAATGTTCTTATGTTTGTATTTAAAACTGGCATTGCACAAAACAACAATGAACAGTACAACTACATTAGTGGTCTAAGATTTTAAAACTTTACACTGAATGATATTAAACTGCAAATTTAAAATGAATGACAAATGAAAAAGGCACTTGTTTCTATGTGCATAAGAGAGGATGGGGTGGAGTGCAAAGCTCCGTATGTAACAATTAAATATAAATATACTGAATCTTGGAAATTCTAGGCTCAGTCATCCTGCTTTCTGAATTTCAGCAGCCAGGTTTAAACAAGGCAGGTAATTAGGTAATTTATCTACAGAAAAATAGGACTTTAGAGAAAAGACATTTGTGAGTTTTCCTAATGAAAGAGTTAGATTACTGCACAATCACTGTAATTTAAAGTTTGTTATTTGAAAGCCCTGTTTATACACACAGAGTTTCTAAGAAGTTCTTTTATGTTTCCTTCCTAAATGTAAACCAACAGTGAAAGATAATGAAATATTCAGGAAACTCTCCAACATAAAATAGCCCCCCAAATAAACAACAGAAAATGAAGCAAGATAAAAAGAGAAAATACAAGAAACAGATAAAACTTCAAAAATGTCAATAGTTAATAGCTTCAGAGAACATACTTTGTCTTTGAAATAAGAACAGAATGCTACAAAAAGGGGAAGAAACAGGAAAAAATAAAATGAGTCCTTGGAATTTAAAAACAAGCTCACAGTTTTTAAAATAATAAATATTAGAAGTTAAAAACAAAGGAAATTTCCTAGAAATTTAAATAATATTGACAGCGACAAGAAAAATAAGACAATGGGAGAGAGGAGATCTTAACTGAAGGATTAATTCAAGAATTACTAAATCTTAAATTTAAAACTAAGGAAATAGAAAAGACAAAATTATCAAAGGAATAATATGGAAAATTTCACAGAATTAATGAATATGAATCTCCTAATGAAAAGAAGCAATAAACTATCAACAAAATGACTGGGGGAAAGAATATATCAAAGCACATAGTCATAAAATTTGAGAACACTAGAAATAAAAGAGATGATCCTAAAAGGACTGGGAAATAGAATAGCATCAAAGTTCTCAAGTGTAATACTAGTAGCTATAAGAAAATGAAGCAATGTCTTTAAAATTCTGAAAGAATATCATTCCTATAAATAAATTTTCTGAACAGTATAAGGAGATTTTCAAGCTTACAATGATCTAAAAATTTACATTCTGCACATGTCATTTCACAGAAGGCTACTGGTAAATTTAGTCCAACAAAATGTGTAACTAAACTGGATAGTCATGAGATTTAGAAAACATGTAGTACAACATAGGAAATGAATAAAAGTACTCAAATCTTCAGTATATCAAGAAAGTGTGGAATGGAAAAGAATGGAGGGATTAAAGAATCAAAAAGATCTCCAGGGGAAAAAAAAAGAAATGCTAGACTAAACAATGTATTTGACTGTTTAAAAATTAATATTGATGAGCATTTTACTTCTGTACTGGAATAGCTAATAAGAATTCACTTAGAAAATAAGATAATTATTAAATACATGACAATTCAAAAGTATAAAAAGCAAATATAGATGGCTCAGAAGTTAATGATAATAACAGTTATAATAATGTAAATGTCAAAATTTTATTAAAATTATAACTATACTTGAAAGATGGAAGAAGAAAAAGTTTGACTTGTATAATAGAGTTTAAATGTTCCTATGCCATCACTGGAAATAAATGCATAATTTCTAAATCACTAAATAATTAATGCCATGAGCATATTCCTTTGAAAACCAGAGGTAACACTAGAAGAAACACCTTAAGGTTTAAAGTTGTTCTATCTGAGGAACAAGGCTAAGGAATAGGATATTTCCATCAAGATATTGTGATTATCCAGTAAATGACCTTAGTAAATACGACTTTCAAAACTTATGTGCATATATATTATCCTGATAAAATAAATGATATTTAATAAAATTAGAAGAGAAGAATACAAATTCGGTACTCCATTTGAATAAAAAATAAAAATGGTATAAATGGACCATTTTATCAGGAAGTATATATGACCAAGTTATACTAAGCAAAATGTGTAAAAATATAGCAACAACCATGAAACAATTTTGAAGTTTCTGAAAGAAATACCCCCAAGAGTGACACTATATTTCAATGCTGTTATCCAGGTTCTTTCAAACCTCAAAGTAAAAGACACTTATTTTATTCAAAATGTTTAAGAGTATAGAACAAAAAGAAATATTGGAATTATTTTTTATCAAGCTGTTACATCTGATATACCTTGTCACAAAAAGAATGAAAACACTGATAAATTTCACTAATGAATATAACATGAAAATTCAAATATCTAACAAATCCAATCTAAAAAATAATATATTATGACTAACCTGATCTTATCACAGGAAATGACAGATGAGTTATAATTCAGAATTTTTAACCTACTCTGTATATTGTTTTAGTTTAATAAAAAAACATATGGCTTTTGAGAGTTGCTATAGGATATTTATTTGATAAATTTCAACACCAATTTCAGACCAAAAACACACTAGGTAAAATGAAAACTTGAAGGAAATTTCTTTAACTTGTTAATAATATGTAAGTGATGTTAGTAGTTATTGATCATGCTTAATGGTGAAATAGAAGAGCAGGTATCTGAAATCAAGACATGCATTTTCATTTCCTAGTATATATCCATGAAATTATTGAATTCAGCTATAAAAGTCCTCTGTACAGCTGAGTTACAATGTACCTAAAAATCTTTCTAAATCACTACTCTAGGTAGACATATCAGCATATAATATTTGCCACAAGAGATGAATCCTGTTTCATCTATCAGAGCACCAACAGCATTCTTATCAAATATGGCACCAAAAATATTGCCTGTATAACTCAACTATTATTTAACATGAAATGAATTAACATATATAAAATAACAATTAAACATAAAATTATAAGAATTAGTGAGAATAAATATACAAGTTCAATTTAAATATGAGAAGAGCTTACTGGGAGAAATGAAAACAAATTGGATAAGTTGACACAAATTATTTTCTAGGAAAGAAAAGCCCAATATTTCAAAGATTACATATCACATAATATTCAAATTTTAAGGGACTGTGTGGATTTTGAGAACCTTGATAAAATAATTCTAATTTCCACCTATAGTGATGAGCAATATATTAAAATTGAAAAAAAACAAAAGTGAAATGATGCATATTGATCAACATTAACTATAAAAGTGAAATAATTAGGAGTACATTACCCTTACAGTAACAGAGCTTTGAACACAAAGTAGTAATATACAGCTTAAGAAAATAAGTGTATATCTGACTGATTAAACTGGCATTTTAATTCATTGGGAAAATGACAATATTTTAGGTTTTGAGACCATACAGTCTGTGTTGCAACCATTCAACTCTGTCATTATAGAGAAAAAGTAGCCATAGTCAATATATCAACAAACAAGTGGTACAGTGTTCCAATAAAACTTCATTTACAAAAAGAGTCAGCAAGAAACAAGGGGACTGAAAATTTCAGACTAGCAAATTCCAAGAACTGATCACTCCTGAGACATAATGAAAAAAATCTGGCAAAATTGTCAGAATGAACTTTGTTCAAACTCTAAAAAGTAGTAAAATGTTAATAGCAACAATGTGAATGACTAATCAAGAAAAAGGCAACCAAGTAACTGTGAAAAGCTGAAAGCCTTCTTGCTATATTTAAAAACAAGACAAGAGTGCCCCTCTCACCACTTCTGTTCAGTGAAGTATTGGAAGTTGTAGCCATACCAATCAGACAAGAAAAAGAAGAGGTATTTAAATTTGAAGGGAAGAGGGAAAACTGTCACTATTTGCAGATAACATGATACCCTATATAGAGAACCTTAAACTTTCCACAAATGAGTTCAGCAAGATAGCTGGATACAAGATTAAAACATAGAAATCTGTTGCATCTCTTTATAGTAATAAGGAAAAATCAGAAAGATATATATATATATATAGATATAGATATAGATATAAAATCATTCAAAACTGTGTTCAAAAAATGCCTAGGAATATACCTAACTGAGCAGATGAAAGATCTATTATCAGTTCACTTCAGTTTAGTCGCTCAGTCGCTCTTTGCGACCCCATGGACTGCATCATGCCAGGCCTCCCTATCCATAAGCCAGCTCCTGGAGTTAACCCAAACTCAAGTCTAATGAATCAGTGATGCCATCCAACCATCTCATCCTCTGTCATCCCCTCCTCCTCTTGACTTCAATCTTTCACAGAATCAGGATCTTTTCAAATGAGTCAGCTCTTTGCATCAGGTGGCCAAAGTATTGGAGTTTCAGCTTCAGCATCACTCCTTCCAATGAACACCCAGGACTCATTTCATTTAGGATGGACTGGTTGGATCTCCTTGCAGTCCAAGGGACTCTCAAGAGTCTTCTCAAACACCACAGTTCAAAAGCTTCAATTCTTTGGCGCTCAGCTTTCTTTATAGTCCAACTCTCACATCCATACAAGACTACTGGAAAAACCATAGCCTTTAATAGACGGACCTTTCTTAGCAAAGTAACATCTGCTTTTTAATAAGCTATCTAGGTTGGTCATAACTTTTCTCCCAAAGAATAAGTGTCTTTTAATTTCATGACTGTAGTCAACATCTGCAGTGATTTTGGAGCCCTTAAAAATAAAGTCTGCCACTGTTTCCACTGTTTCTCCATCTATTTGCCATGAAGTGATCTGTATGCAGGTCAGGAAGCAACAGTTAGAACTGGACATGGAACAACAGACTGGTTCCAAATAGGAAAAGGAGTACGTCAAGGCTGTATATTGTCACCCTGCTTATTTAACTTCGATGCAGAGTACATCATGAGAAACTCTGGGCTGGATGAAGCACAAGCTGGAATCAAGATTGCTGGGAGAACTATCAGTAACCTCAGATATGCAGATGACACCACCCTTATGGCAGAAAGTGAAGAAGAACTAAAGAGCCTCTTGATGAAAGTGAAAGAGGAGAGTGAAAAAGTTGACTTAAAGCTCAACAGTCAGAAAACAAAGATCCTGGCATCCTGTCCCGTCACTGCATGGCAAATAGATGGAGAAACATTGGAAAGATCTATATACTGAAAACCATAAAACACTCATAAGGGAAATTGAAGATGATTTAAAGAAATGGAAAGATAACCTATGCTCTTGGATTGTAGGAATTAATATTGTCAAAATGGCCATACCACTAAAAGCAATCTGTAAATTCAATGAAATTCCTATCGAAATACAAATACATCTTCCATAGAGATGGAACAATCAGGAAGAAAATCACTGTGCAATATACCTGAAATAATATAATATTATAAACCAAATTCAAGGAAGGACTAAAATAAAAAGCAACTAAAAAAGTAGAATAATCTCATATTTTTTAATTAATTTATTTTAATTGGAGGCTAATTACAATATTGTAGTGGGTTTTGCCATACATTGACATGAATCAGTCATGGTATACATGTGTTCCCCATCCTGAAACCCCCTCTCACCTCCCTCCTCATCCCATTCCTCAGGGTTATCCAAGTGCTCCAGACCCAAGCACCCTGTCTCATGCATCAAACCTGGACTGGTGTTCTATTTCACATATGGTAATATACATGTTTCAGTGCTATTCTCTCAAATCATCCAACCTTCGCCTTCTCCCACAGAGTCCAAAAGTCTGTTTTTACCTCTGTCTCTTTTGCTGTCTCGCATATACGGTCATCATAATCCATCTTTCTAAATTCCATATATATGTGTTAGTATACTGTACTGGTGTTTTTCTTTCTGACTTACTTCATTCTGTATAATAGGCTCCAGTTTCATCCACCTCATTAGAACTGATTCAAGTGCATTCTTTTTAATAGCTGGGTAATGTTCCATTGTGTATATGTACCACAGCTTTCTTATCCATTCATCTACTGATGGACATCTAGGTTGCTTCCATGTCCTGGTTATTGTAAACAGTGCCGCAATGAACTTTGGGGTACATGAGTGTCTTTCAATTCTGGTTTCCTTGGTGTGTATGCCCAGGAGTGGGATTGCTGGGTAGTATGGCAATTCTATTTCCAGTTTTTTAAGGAACATCCACAGTGTTCTCCAAAGTGGCTGTACTAGTTTGCATTCCCACCAACAGGGTAAGAGGGATCCCTTTTTGCCTCACCCTACCCAGCATTTATTGTTTGTAGACTTTTTGAGAGCAGTCAAACTGACCAGCCTGAGATGGCAGCTCATTGCAGTTTTGATATAGATTTCTCTGATAATGAGTGATGTTTAGCATCTTTTCATGTGTTTGTTAGCCATCTGTATGTCTTCTTTAGAGAAATGTCTGCTTAGTTCTTTGGCCCACTTTTTGATTGGGTCATTTATTTTTCTGGAATTGAGCTACAGGAGCTGCTTGTATATTTTTGAGATTAATTCTCTGTTAGTTGCTTTATTTGCTATTATTTTCTCACATTCTGAAGGCTGTCTTTTCACCTTGCTTATAATTTCCTTCAATGTGCAAAAGTTTTTAAGTTTAAACAGGTCCAATTTGTTTACTTTTGCTTTTATTTCCATTACTCTGGGAGGTGGGTCATAGATGATCCTGCTGTGATTTATGTCAGAGAGTGTTTTGCATATGTTTTCCTTTAGGAGTTTTTATTTTCTGGTCTTACGTTTAGATCTTTAATCCATTTTGAGTTTTTTTTTTTTGTGTGTGTGGTGTTAGAAAGTGTTCTAGTTTCATTCTTTTAAAATGGTTGACCAGTTTTAACAGCACCACTTGTTAAAGAGATTGTCTTTTCTCCATTGTATATTCTTGCCTCCTTTGTCAAAGATAAAGTGTCCATAGGTGCGTGGATCTATCTTTGGGCTTTCTATTTTGTTCCATTGATCTATTTTTCTATCTTAGTGCCAGTACCATACTGTCTTGATGACTGTAGGTTTATAGTATAGTCTGAAGTCAGGCAGGTCGATTCCTCCAGTTCCATTCTTCTGTCTCAAGATTGCTTTGGCTATTCAATGTTTTTTTGTGTGTTCCCATACAAATTGTGAAATTGTTCTAGTTCTCTGAAAAATACCATTGGTAGCTTGATAGGGATTGCATTGAATCTATAGATTGCCTTGGGTAGTATACTCATTATCACTATATTGATTCTTCCAATCCATAAAGATGGTATATTTCTCCATCTATTTGTGCCCTCTTTGATTTCTTTCATCAGTGTTTTATAATTTTCTTTATATAGGTCTTTTGTTTCTGTAGGTAGATTTATTGCTAGGTATTTTATTCTTTTCGTTGCAATGGTGAATGGTATTGTTTCCTTAATTTCTCTTTCCGTTTTCTCATTGTTGGTGGATTGGAATGCAAGGGATTTCTCTGTGTTAATTTTCTATCCTGAAACTTTAGTATATTCATTGATTAGCTCTAGTAATTTTCTGGTGGTGTCTTTAGGGTTTTCTATGTAGAGGATCATGTCATCTGCAAACAGTGAAAGTTTCACTTCTTTTCCAATCTGGATTCCTTTTGTTCCTTTTTCTTCTCTGATTCCTGTGGCTAAAACTTCCAAAACTATGTTGAATAGTAGTGGTGAGAGTGGGCACCCTTTTCTTGTTCCTGACTTTAGGGGAAATGCTTTCAATTTTTTTTACCATTGAGGATAATGTTTGCTATGGGTTTATCACATAATGTTTTTATTATGCTGAGGTATGTTCCTTCTATGCCTGCTTTCTGCAGGGTTTTGATCAAAAATTGATATTGAATTTTGTCAAAGGCTTTCTCTGCATCTATTGATATAATCATATGGCTTTTATCTTTCAATTTGTTAATGTGGTGTATTACACTTATTGATTTGAGGATATTAAAGAAACCTTGCATCCTTGGGATAAAGCCCACTTGGTCATGATGTATGATCTTTTTAATATGTTGTTGGATTCTGCTTGATAGAATTTTGTTGAGGATTTTTGCATCTATGTGCATCAGTGATATTGGCCTGTAGTTTTCTTTTTTTGTGGCATCTTTGTCTGTTTTTGGTACTAGGGTGATGTTGGCCTCATAGAATGAGTTTTGAAGTTTACCTTTCTCTGCAATTTTCTGGAAGAGTTTGAGTAGCATAGGTGTGTTAGTGTTCTCTAAATTTTTGGTAGAAATCAGCTGTGAACCCATCTGGTCCTGGGTTTTTGTTTGTTGGAAGATTTCGGATTACAGTTTCAATTTCCATGCTTGTGATGGGTCTGTTAAGATTTTCTATTTCTTCCTGTTTCAGTTTTGGAATATTATACTTTTCTAAGAAGTTGTCCATTTCTTCCAAGTTGTCCATTTTATTGGCATATAGTTGCTGATAGTAGTCTTTTATGATCCTTTGTATTTCTGTATTGTCTGTTGGGATTTCTCCATTTTCATTTCTAATTCTGTTGATTTGATTCTTCTCCCTTTTTTACATGATGAGTCTCATTAATGGTTTATTTATTTTATTTATCTTCTCAAACAGCCATCTTTTAGTTTTGTTGATTTTTGCTATAGTCTCCTTTGTTTCTTTTTCACTTATTTCTGCCCTAATTTTTATGGTTTCTTTCCTTCTACTAACCCTGGGATTCTTCATTTCTTCTTTCTCTACTTTCTTTAAGTGTAAAGTTAGGTTTATTTATTTGATTTTTCTCTTGTTTCTTGAGGTAAGTTTGTATTGCTATGAACCTTTCCCTTAGCACTGCTTGTCCTGAATCCCATAGGTTTTGGGTTGTTGTGTTTTCATTGTCATTCATTTCTATGCATATTTTGATTTCTTTTTTATTTCCTCTGTGATTTTTTGGTTATTCAAAAGCGTGTCATTTAGTCTCCATACTTTTGTATTTTTAATAGTTTTTTTCCTGTAGTTGACACCTAACCTTACCACATTGTGATCAGAAAAGATGCTTGAAATGATTTCAACTTTTTTGAATTTACCAAAGCTAGATTTATGGCCCAGGATGTGATCTATCCTAGAGAAGGTTCCATGTGCACTTGAGAAATAAGTGAAATTCACTGTTTTAGGGTGAAACATCCTATAGATATCAATTAGATCTAACTGGTCCATTTTATCATTTAAAGTTTGTGATTCCTTGCTAATTTTCTGTTTAGTTGACCTATCCATAGGTGTGAGTAGGTTATTAAATTCTCCCACTATTATGGTATTACTGTTGATTTCCCCTTTCATACTTGTTAGCATTTACCTTACATATTGTGGTGCTCCTATGTTGGGTGCATATATATTTATCATTGCTATATTTTCTTCTTGGATTGATCCTTTAATCATTATGTAGTTTCCTTCTTTGTCTCTTTTCACAGCCTTTACTGCAAAGTCTATTTTATCTGATATGAGGATTGCTACTCCTGTTTTGTTTTGGTCTCCATTTGTGTGAAATATCTTTTTCCAGCCCTTCACTTTCAGTCTGTATGTGTCCCTTGTTTTGAGGTGGGTCTCTTGTAGACAGCATATATAAGGGTCTTGTTTTTGTATCCATTCAGCCAGTCTTTGTCTTTTGGTTGGGGCATTCAACCCATTTACATTTAAGGCAATTATGGATAGGTTTGATCCTGTTGCCATTTACTTAGTTGTTTTGTGTTAGAGTTTATAAAGCTTTTTTGTGTTTCCTGTCTAGAGAAGATCCTTTAGCATTTGTTGAAGAGCTGGTTTGGTGGTGCTGAATTCTCTCAGCTTTTGCTTGTCTGTAAAGCTTTTGAATTCCCCTTCATATTTGAGTGAGATCCTTGCTGGGTATAGTAATCTGGGTTGTAGGTTTTTCTCTTTCATCATTTTAAGTATGTCCTGCCATTCCCTTCTGGCCTGAAGAGTTTCTATTGAAAGATCAGCTGTTATCCTGATGGGAATCCCCTTGTGTGTTATGTGTTGCTTTTCCCTTGCTGCTTTTAATATTTGTTCTTTGTGTTTGATCTTCATTAATTTGATTAATATGTGTCTTACTGTGTTTTGCCTTGGGTTTATCCTGTTTGGGACTCTCTGGGTTTATTGGACTTGGGTGACTATTCCTTCCCCATTTTATGGAAGTTTTCAACTATTATCTCCTCAAGTGTTTTCTCACTGCCTTCTTTTTGTCTTCATCTTCTGGGACTCCTATGATTTGAATGTTGGGGCATTTAACATTGTCCCAGATGTCTCTGAGGTTGTCCTCATTTCTTTTCATTCTTTTTTATTTTTTCCTCTCTGCTTCATTTATTTCCACCATTCTATCTTCCATCTCACGTATCCTATCTTCTGCCTCAGTTATTCTACTTTTGGTTCCCTCCAGAGTGCTTTTGATCTCAGTTATTGCATTATTCATTATTGATTGACTCTTTTTTATTTCTTCTAGGTCCTTCCTAAACATTTCTTGCAAATTCTCTGTCCTTGTCTCCAGGCTATTTATCTGTAGTTACATTTTGTTTTCAAGATTTTGGATCATCTTTACTATCATTATTTTGAATTATTTTTCAGACAGACTCTCTATCTCCTCCTTTTTTGTTTGGTTTTGTGGGCATCTATCATGTTCCTTTACCTGATGAATATTTTTCTGCCTTTTCATTTTGTTTAGATTGTTGTGTTTGGGGTGGCCTTTCTGTGTGCTAGAATTTTGTGGTTCCTCTTTATTGTGGAGTTTCCTCCCTGTGGATGGGCTTGGACGAATGGCTTGTCAAGGTTTCCTAGTTAGGGAAGCTTGCGTTGGTGTTCTGGTGGGTGGATCTGGATCTCTTCTCTCTGGAGTGCAAGGAAGGGTCCAGTTGTGAGTTTTGAGGTGTCTATGGGTTCGGTGTGACTTTTGGCTGCCTGTGTATTAATGCTCAGGGTTATTTTCCTGTGTTGCTGGATAATTAGCATGGTAGGTATTACTCTGAAATTTGTTGGCTCTTGGGTGGAGCTTGGTTTCAGGGTAGGTATGGAAGCTTTTGGATGAGCTCTTGTCAATTAATGTTCACTGGAGTCAGGAGTTTTCTGGTGTTCTCAAGTTTTGGATTTAAGCCTCCTGCCTCTGGTTTTCAGTTTTATTCTTACAGTAGCCTTAAGACTTCTCCATCCATACAGCACCAATGATAAAACATCTAGGTTAATTGTGAAAAGATTCTCCATAATAAGGGACACCCAGAGATGTTCACAGAGCTACTTGGAGAAAAGAAGACGGAGGAGGGAGACAGAGGTGACCAGAGGAGAAGAGGGGGAATCAAAAGGGAAGAGAGCAATCTACCCAGCAATCAGTTCCCTACGTGTTCTCCACAGCCCAGAACACCCAAAGAGATTCACAGAATTAAGTAGAGAAGAGAAGATGGAAGGAGGACATAGAGGTGACCTGGGGGTGTAAAAGGAGAGTCAAAAGGGGAGAGAGCAATCAAGCCAGTAATCACACTGCTAAGTAAAAATGGGTACTGAAAATTAGATTGTTAAAGGTACAAAATTGATAACATATCAAAAAGCAAAGATTAAAAATCTAGAGTAAAGGGTAGACTCTCAAAGGTACAATATTAAAAATACAAAACCAAATCACAAGAATTATAAAAAAATATGAAATTTGCTTTAAAAATAGGGTCTTTTTTTTGCAAGGTAAAAGGTTATAAAAATGAAAATTAAAGGAGTAATAAAGAACTTAAAAATAAATGGAAAAATTAAAAAAATAATAATAGTAGAATACATCTAGGAATTTCTCTGGAGCTGTTGAGGGCTGTATGGGGTCAGTTCAGTTTCAGATAGTTCCTTGTTCCAGCTTATACTTCTTTTCATGGTCTATAGGCCCCTTTCAATGCTTAGTCAATGCTAACTACAGAGTTTTAATCTGTTGCACCTGTCACTTCCAAAGCAGTTCCCTCTTCATTTATTTTGGCTGCCTCTGTTTGCAAGCCTCTTCAGTGTCTAATTTCCACCCTGACACAAGAGGGCAAAGGTGGTTACTTATTCAGGCTTACTTGTTCAATTGTGCTGCGGGGAGGGAGGAACACTGCAAAAAAAAATCACTGGCATGTGTGGGGAGTGCTTGCAGTGTATGGACCACACTGGGTTTGCCCTAGCTCACAGCATGTGTGCTTTCCTGGTCTACACTGCTCAGGCTCCAGGTTGCTCTTCAGGGGAACTGTCCAAAGCAGGCCCTGGGTGTTGTGCACTTCCCAGGTCTAAGCTGCTCAGGCTCAGGTTCTCGGGTACTCCACAAAGGCACAGAGTTGGTTGGGCCTATGTTTTGTGCCCTTCCCAGGTCCGAGCAGCTCAGGTGACCAGGTGCTTGGCGAGTGCACTGTCTCAGGTGGTCTGTGCATCTTAATCACCTCCCTGGTCCCATCCGCTCAGTTTCCTGGGTGTGCAGTGAGAGTGCCATCTCAGGTATGTCATGTGTCTCCTCTGAGGACCTGATCTCTGGCTGTGACCCTCCTGGCAGATGTTAACCATCTGGGATCCCAGAAAGACTTGGTTAGCAACTGGGAGATTGTTCACAATTGGTGGAGGATGCCATCTCTGGGGCCAAGATTGCCCCTTGCCTTCTGGCTCTGGCTGTTGCCTCCAGTGGGGTATCGGCCTCTGGTGGGGGGATGGGCCTGTCCACAGCAGGCTAGCTCTCCTCTGGTATTTGCTCAATCCTTTGTTCTGTGAGCAGGCTCAGCTGTGCCTTAGGTTAGATCTTCTGGTGAGAAATTTCTCTTTCTCTCTCTCTCCCCCCCCCCCCCCCCACTATCCTACAGTTTGGGTTGCTATCTCACAGTTAGCTCCTTCAGATTGTCCTCAGGGCATTCAGGCCGGGTCCTTACCCTAAGCATGCAACCCGTGCCTCCCTGTTCAGCCCTGCTCGCTGGTGGCAGATGCGAGCATCTGGGCTACTTCTCTGCTGGGAGTTGCAGTTAGGCATGTATTCTGTGGGTTTTTTTCCCTCCTGGTTATGTTGCCCTCTGAGATTCCAAAACTCCCCACTGACCCGCCAGTGAGAGGGTTTCCTGCTGTTTGGAAACTTCTCCTCCTTCATGACTCCCACCCCGGGATGAGTCTCTGTCCCTAACTCTTTTGTCTCTCTTTTTGTCTGTTTTGTCCTACCTCCTTTTGAAGAGAATGGGCTGTCTTTCTGGATGCCTGGTGTTCTCTGCCAGCATTCAGAGGTTGTTTTGTGGAAGTTGCTCAGCAATCAAATGATCTTTTGATAAATTTATGGGGGAGAAAGTGATCTTCCCGTCCTATTCCTCCAACATCTTAGGACCACCCCCAGAGTTTCATATTGCTTTAACTATTCTTGCCTTATCCCTTATCCCTCCCAATTATTATCCCTGATCTCTTATGCCTTATCTCTAATCCTTTATCCTTATCCCTTATCTTTTCTCCTTATGCCTATCCCTTATCCCTCCCAATATTGCAACTGTCTTAAGGTAATAGCTAATGTTCCCAGTGTGAATTCTTAGTTCTGTGATAGAGATCTTGTTCTCAAAATTGAGTTTATTTTGACTTGTGGGCTATGTGTGGGGTTCAGTTAAACACAAAAGAAGGATGTAGTAAAAGAATTGTAAAAATAGGTATAAAAAACAGAAAATAAGACTAGTAAAACAGTAGAGTCTTTTCTATTGCAGTAGTTACTAGTGCAATTATCCCATCAAAAGGTAGACATTGGCAGAATGAAAAAAAATGTGATCTATCTCTATGCTATTGACAAGAGACTCATTTTAGATGCAAAGAAGCAAATAGTTTGAAAGCAAAAGGTTAAAACAAGATATCACCTGATGGAAACCAAAAGAGGGCTGAGGTACCTAAACTATACTATTATAATAGACAAAGGATGCTATTATAGATTGATAAAAGGGTCAATCCTTCAGAGAGATATAAAAATTATAACTTATACACACCTAACATAGAGCCTCAAATTATATGATGCAAATATGTCAGAATTAAAGAGAGAAATAGTTCAACAGTTGGACACTTCAATAACCTACTTTCAGTAATGGATAGAACAACTAAAAGAACAATAATGAGTTTATAGAAGATGGCAAAAACATAAATCAATTAGATCTACCAGACACATACAGAACGCTTCACCCAACAACAGAAGACACATTTTTTTTTTAATGGACATGAAACACTCTTCTGGATAAACCATTTGAAGGTTGCAAAACAAAAAAAAATATTTTTAAAAAGACTGAAATCACAAATATTTTTGGCAACACTAGAACAAAACTAGAAATGAGAAAAGGAATTCTAAAAATGTGTGGAAATAAACAGGACACTCAATGAATTAAAGAAGAAATAACAAAATTAGAGAACATTGTACATTTTGATGAATGAGAATGAAAACAGAAAATATCAAAACTCATGTGATGCAGAAAAAGCAGTGCTCAAAGAGAAATTTATAGCTACAAATGGCTACATTAAATAAAGATGGACCTCAAATTAATAACCTACATTTATACCTTTAAAAATAGAAAGATAAAAGCACACTAAAGACAAAGACAAAGTCATCAGAAGAAAGGAATTAATAGACTAGAGAGGATAAAACTGAAATACAAAATACATATAACCTATAAAAATAAAGTCACTTTTTCACATCTAAACTAGTACATTATTGTAAATCAACTATACGTCAATGAAAAAGAAATAGAGAATACAAAACACAGAAAAAAAACAGTTGGCTCTTTGAGTAGACCAACCACATTGAAAAATCTTTAGGTAGACTGACAAAGCAAATAAAACATTTAAACAATTAGAATAATGAATGAAAGTTTGTCCACTACTACCAACCTTTCAGAAATAAGAATGATTTTGAGAGAATGTTATGAAAAATTGCATGCTAACATGTCTAGAGGAAAGAAACAAATTGTTAGAAAAACACAAACTGCCAAAGCTAAATTAAGAAGAAACAGAAATACAAATACACCTATAAGTAAAGAGACTGAACCATAAAAGTCTCTAAACAAAAGCTTAGTGACATATATCCTCAACTGATGAATTCTAACAAAAACTTAAAAAATACCAATCCTCCTCAAAATCCTGAAAAAAAAAATAAAAAGAAGCATTTCCTAAATCATTCTATATGAGGCCAGGATAACCCAGACACCATGGCTAGACAAAGACATCACAAGACAAGACCCCTAGCCCTTAGAAATCCTCACCAAAATACCACCAAACCAAGTCCAGAAGCACAGTTAAATGATTATTATGATCAAGTGGAATTTAACTCAAGAATACAGAGGTGTTTAAATGGGTGAAATCAATTAATGGAACATAATCACGTTAAGAGAATAAGGGGAAAAACATGTCTCAATTGATACATAAAAAAACACACTCTTTCATGACAAAAACACTCAACAAACTAGGAATAGAACTTCTTTAATATTACAAAGGGCATCTATGGAAAAAATACACAGTTTACATAAAAATCAAAGATAAAAGGCAGAAATTTTTCCCACTAAGTACAGGAAAAAGACAAGGATGCACACTTTTGTCATTTCTATTTAATACTGTATAGGAAGTCCTGGACAGAAAAAAAAAGGCAAGAAAAGAAAATAAGTCATCCTTTTTCTCCACACCCTCTCCAGCATTTATTGCTTGTAGACTTTTGGATAGCAGCCATCCTGACTGGCGTGTAATGGTACCTCATTGTGGTTTTGATTTGCATTTCTCTAATAATGAGTGATGTTGAGCATCTTTTCATGTGTTTGTTAGCCATCTGTATGTCTTCTTTGGAGAAATGTCTGTTTAGTTCTTTGGCCCATTTTTTGATTGGGTCATTTATTTTTCTGGAATTGAGCTGCAGGAGTTGCAAACTAGTACAGCCGTTATGGAAAACAGTGTGGGGATTTCTTAAAAAACTGGAAATAGAACTGCCATATGACCCAGCAATACCACTTCTGGGCATACACACTGAGGAAACCAGATCTGAAAGAGACACGTGCACCCCAATGTTCATCGCAGCACTGTTTATAATAGCCAGGACATGGAAGCAACCTAGATGCCCATCAGCAGATGAATGGATAAGGAAGCTGTGGTACATATACTCCATGGAATATTACTCAGCCGTTAAAAAGAATTCATTTGAATCAGTTCTAATGAGATGGATGAAACTGGAGCCCATTATACAGAGTGAAGTAAGCCAGAAAGATAAAGAACATTACAGCATACTAACACATATATATGGAATTTAGAAAGATGGTAACGATAACCCTATATGCAAAACAGAAAAAGAGACACAGAAGTACAGAAGAGACTTTTGGACTCTGTGGGAGAAGGCGAGGGTGGGATGTTTTGAAAGAACAGCATGTATATTATCTATAGTGAAACAGATCACCAGCCCAGGTGGGATGCATGAGACAAGTGCTAGGGCCTGGTGCACTGGGAAGACCCAGAGGAATCGGGTGGAGAGGGAGGTGGGAGGGGGGATCGGGATGGGGAATACATGTAACTCCATGGCTGATTCATGTCAATGTATGACAAAACCCACTGAAATGTTGTGAAGTAATTAGCCTCCAACTAATTAAAAAAAATAAAAAATAAATAAAAAAATAAAGTAAATTGATGCAAAACCTTAAAAAAAAAAAAAAGAAAGAAAATAAGTCATCCTAAGTGGAATGGAATAAGCCTATCAACACTTGCAGGTGACCTGATCTTATATACAAGAAACAGACACACACACACATAAACTACTACAGCTAATAAATGAACGCAGCACAAGTTGAAGGGTTCAAGATTAATATACAAAATCAGGAGTAGAAATATACACTAGTAATAAACAAATGAAATGAAAATGAAAGTCTGAAAAACAATTTCATGTTCAATGGCATTAAAAATACTGTATTATAGAGAAAGATTGCTTAATAAGTCTGTAGTTTCCTTCTGGGTTTATGAAAAAGTTCTGACACTAGGGATGATAGTTGCACATTATTGTGACCATATTTAATGCCACTGAATTGCATATTTTAAGATGGTTGAAACTGTAAACTTTATGCTAAACTTTATATTAAAGTTAGTGTATTTTACCACAATAAAAAGATATTAGTTCACGTCAACTGTAACTATCAGCTATACTGTCCAGAGCATGAGGACTTTTTCTAAGGAAATAAAAGAGAAAAGACCAGGTTTTGATACTGTAGGTATTTTCCTACTTTTGAAGCATAATAACATATGCATGAACTATCTTAAGAAAATAATAAAACTTCATTGAAAAACATGAACTATGGAGACTATTAATATATTCAAGTACAGGGAGGTTTATTACTTTTAAAATTTTGATTTCTTCCACAAAGGTGGAACATAATGAAGGTCACAAAGCTAAAAAGTGTGGATTTAGGATCAAACTGATGATAAATAAATGCAATTAATTTTGTTAAACCCTAAAGAATGGCAATGAAGGCCTGGGCAAATATCAGGTATTAAAATATAAATGTGTGTATTAGTTGCTCAGTTGTGTCTAAACCTTTGCAACTCCATGGACTATAGCTCACCAAGCTCCTCTGTCCATGGAATTCTCCAGGCAAGAATACTGGAATGGGTTGTCATTCTCTTCTCCAGGGGATCTTCCCAACTCAGGGATTAAACCCAGGTCTCTCACATTGCAGGCAGATTCTTTACCATCTGAGCCACCAGGGAAGCCCCAAAATATAAATATCTAAGGTTAAAAGCTATAAAACTTAAAAAAAAACCTCAATTTCAAACAATATGAAAAACTAAAAAAATCTCACAGTATTTTAAAGAAAATAAAATTCTGAATAAGATATTGAAAAAATTTATATATTAAAAGGAAGTATATTTTCCAATGTATAAAAGGAGAGAGGACTAGGAAGAGTAAAGGTGATTTTTAAAAACTTCTATTGAGTAAAATCCAAGGCTTTAAATGCTATGAAAATTTTAAAGTTGAAAAAAATCAACATTTTCCAACCTCCAATAAAAAATGACATTTGGACAATAATTGTCATTAGTAATTTTACAATAAAAGGATCAGACTGTCATCACTTAAATTCACGAATAAATGCTAGTACATCAGTACAAACGAGACACTCAGATAATATGTGCCAGTTGATGTGCGAAATATATAAGGCATTGAACCAAATGTAGAATATGGACCATTCTATGGGATACTCTAGTTTCACCAACAAATAAATAGCCAACAATGGGAAGAGGATCTCATTTGGTCCTTTAAAGGAGATCTAAAGAGACATAAGACAGCAAAAACAGTTTTCAGTGAACAGACCCTGCACAGATCCTGATGAAAGCAAGTTAACTGTAAAACAAAATGGTAAATGATTAAGAAAATTTGAAAATGAACATGACTTTAGATAATATTTAAGGAATTCTTAACTATGTTGTCATTTTGGCTATGTTAAAAAAAATGCCTTTTCTTGTTTTGTTTGATGATATATACTGAAGTACTTGGGTTGGGGGGGGAGATAAATTATATCTGGGAGATTTGCATAAAAATACTTTAGCAGAAAATGGCAAGTGAAAGTCACTCAGTCATGTCCAACTCTTTGTGACCCCATGGACTATATAGTCCATGGAATTCTCCAGGCCAGAATACTGGAGTGAGTAGCCTTTCCCTTCTCCAGAGGATCTTCCCAACCCAGGGATTAAACCCAGGCCTCTGACACTGCAGGCAGATTCTTTACCAGATGAGCCATAAAATAAGTACAACAAAATGTTAGTTCTTAAAAGTGTGTGATGTTACCTTGGATTTGTTGGACATTGTGTTTGTGTATACATGAAAATTTTTCTGATAAATTGACCTAAAATATATATTTATAAAAGGACGAAATGAAAGCAAAAATAACAAACTCTTTATTTTTAAAATATCGGACAAGTTTGAAATTAAAAAGTAATGTTCCTAGGAAGGAAAAATACAATTAGAGATCAGATAATTCACTGCTAAAGAGAAAAGTCATGAACTAGAGAGTAATTGAAAGAAATGAACCAAAAGGCAACTTAGAGACAAAGGGGCAGGGGAATGTAAGACAGATGTGGAAAATTGAGACAATCCAAATGGCAACATAAAAAAGAAAATGGAGAAAATGAGGGAAAGGAAATAATAAAAGTCATATCTTTTGAGAATCATTGAAAATTAGTAAAACTGTCAGATATGTTAATCAACATAATTCTAACTGCAATTTAAGTAAAGTCTAAATCTATCCCCCACACATCAAAGAACTTCAGAACATAAAACACAAATAAAATATTTTAAAACTCAAAAATGAAAGATGCATGTCCACCAACAAATAAAAATAAAACTGCAAGTAGTCTTTTCCACAACAAAAATATATATACTAGGCAAAGATACAGGGATTTCAAATTATTGAAGGTAATGGAAAATAAAATATCAGTATGTGTGTGCTCAGTTGCTTAATCGTGTCTGACTCTTTTGTAAACCCTTGGACTGTAGCCCATCAGGCTCCTCTGTCCATCAGATTTCCCAGGCAAGAATACTGAAGTGGGTTGCCATTTCGTCCTCCAGGGGATCTTTCCAACCCAGGGATCGAACTCACATCTCCTGTGCCTCCTGCATTGACAGACAAATTCTTTACCACTACACCACCTGGGAAGCTCCAGAATATCAGGATAGTACTTAGCAAAAGAAAGTAGATATAGGGATGCTAATATAATAGATTTCTGGGGAAAAGGCAATATAAAGGTAAAGATGATAGATGTATAATAAAAGAGAAGGAATTCAAGAGGTGGTGTAAACATTATAAACTTATATTTTACTAATAACACACATGTAACTTACAATGTGAAAATTAAATTTTAAAAATAAATAAGAAAATATACAGTCTTTGCAGAAGATTCTAACACTCTTCTCTGAGGTTTGATAGATTTAAAAAATAAAGGATAAAGTCTAAAATTGACATGCCATATTTAGTAAAGGTATAATATTCTTAAGCATTTAAGAAACATTTAAGCAACTGATTACATTCTAGCCAAGCTCTGTTCAATAAAGTGAACTCACTTCTACCATGAATGAAATACTGTCCTGTCCAATTCAGTAGCTACTAGCCAAATATGGCTCTAGAGCACTTATAAAAATGCCAAGTTCAACTGATTAACTGAATTTTAAATTTTATTTAATTTGATTTAATGCAAATTTAAATAGCAGCATTTAACTTTACTTTCTACTTCCCTGGTGGCTCAGATGGTAAAGAATTCGCCTGCAATGCAGGAGACCCTGCTTTGATCCCTGGGTCAGGAAGATCCCCTGGAAAAGAGAATGGCAACCCACTGCAGTATTCTTGTCTGTAGATTTCCATTTACAGAGGAGCCTGGTGGGCTACAGTCCATGGGGTCCCAAAGAGTCAGACATGACTGAGCAACTAACACTTTCACATTTTCATTTAAATAACATAATATGGATAGCAGAGTTCATCACTACAACTAAAATTGCAGCAAATATCAAAGAATGGATATGAGACAGATGATATTTCTAACTGGGATAAAACTATGCTAGCAATCAATAAAAAAGAAATATTACAAATTCTAAATTTTATATTTAGAAATATAAAATGATATTCATAAATGAAATCATTTGAAGGAAGAAGCATGAAGGGAATTACAATCCAGTTTGAAATTAACAGTAGAAAATATCAAATTTTGAATTCTGAACTTTATCAGCATAGGATGAAATATTTGTAAGACATAAAGGATTATATTACCAAAAAGAAGGATTAAATATTAATGAGTTAAGCCTAAAAGTAAGTTCAAAATGAAACAACAGAGAACAATGAAAAGAAATTTAATAGGAAAAAATAATATAGGTGAAATGAGGAATAAGCATAATAAATTATAGTAAAAACAGAATACAAAAAACAATGTCCTTCTCTGTAAAGAGGAATAAAAATGTGCTAATAATAGTCAACAAAAAAGAGAAATGCATAATAATAGAAATAAAAATGGGACACTATACAATCACAACAGAAATCTTTTAAAAATATAGTGATATTGTAAGTATTTTTATTTCATATGAAAACAAAGTTTTTCAATTCCTAGAAGACATTGGCATATCAAAATAGAGTCAAGACAGAGCAAAATATCTGAACTTAATTATAACTAAAAAAAATCTTGACCCCACTTGCCATCCTGCCTATAGACCTAGATAGCCAGCTGGCCCAAATGTGAACCTCACCAGCATCTAGGCCACTTGTGGGCTCTGCCAGTTGGCCCTCAGATAGGCTGTGACACCCAGTCCCTGCACACCATACCTGATTATATATATATGAAAATCTAAAAACTCAACCATCTGTTGGAATTAATCGAATTCGATAAATTTGTAGGATATAAAATCAACACACAGAAATCAAGTACATCTCTCTACACTAATAATGAAATAACTGAAAAAGAAAACAGAGAAAGCTAACCCATTCACAGCATCAAATAAACAAAATAAAATAAAATACTTAATAAATTTAAACAAGGAAGTGAAAGATTCATATACTGAAAATTAGAAAAAAATTGAAAAAGCAACAAACAAATGTAAAAACACTCTGTGCTCATGGGCCAAAGAATTAACATTGTTAAAATGTCCTATTACCCAAAGCCATCTACAGATTCAATGCAAACTCTATAAAAATTCCAATTACGATTTTCACAGAAATAGAAAAAAGAATACTAAAATTTGTATGGAATCACAAAAGACCCAGAATAGCCAAAGCAATCCTGTGAAAGAAGAACAAAGGTGAAATCACATACTGATTTCAAACTATACTAGAAAGCTATAGCAATCAAAAAGCAGTGTACTTACATAAAAATAGACAAAAAGATCAATGAAACAGACTTGAGAGCACATAAATAAACCAACACATACATAGTCTAAAACTATATTTTACAAACATGAGATGCAGGTTCGATCCCTCGGTTGGGAAGATCCCCTGGAAAAGGAAATGGCAACCCACTCCAGCATCCTTGCCTCTGAAATCCCAAGGACAGAGGAGCCTGTCAGGCTACAGTCCATGGGATTGCAGAATCAGAATCGGCTTAGTGACTAAAACAACAATTTAACAAGGTAGCCAAGAATAATCAATGGAAACATTACAGTCTCTTCAATAAATGATATAAGGAAAACTGTATAACTAAATGTAGAAAAATGAAATTAGACCCCTATCTTACAGAACTCACAAAAATTAACATAAAATAGATTAAAGACTTAAACATAAGACCTGACACTATAAAACTCTTGGGGAAAAAGCTCCTTGATATGGGCCCTGGCAACAATTCTTTGAATATTACACAAAAGTACAGTCAAGAAAAACATAAATCAGCGTGACAGTACATCAAAATAAAAGGCTTCTGTGCATCAAAGGAAGCAAACCATCAACAAAATGAAAAGGCAATCAGAATGGGAGAAAATATTTGCAAACCATATGTCTGATAGGAGATTAATATACAAACTATATAAAGAACTTTTACAATCCTCACAAACAATCCAATGAAAAAGTATGCAGAGGAACTGAGTAGACATTTTTCCAAAGAAGACATAGAAATGGTTAACAGGTACATAAAAACATGCTAAACTATGTGAAACATCAGGGAAACACAAGGAACACTACAAATAAATATTTCATCCTATCTGTTTGAATGACAATTGTCTAAAAGAAAAAAGATAAAAAGTGTTGGAAACAATGTAGAGAAAAGGGAACCCTTACGCACTGCTGGTGGAAATGTAAATTGGTGCAGCCACTGTGGCAAATAGCATGGGGATTCTTCAAAAAATTAAGAACTAACCTCTGATTCAGCAATCCCACTTCTCAGTATTTATCCAAATGAAATAACAGGATATCAAAACTATATCTCCCATATCTACGGCAGCATTATTCACACCAAGCACGATATGGAAACAAGTGTCCATCAGTGAATGAATGGATAAAGAAGATGTAGCCTGTATATGCAATGGACTATTAGTCATCCTTGAGAAAGAAGGAAATTCTGACATTTGCATCAAATGTAGGGCCCTTTAGGATATTATGATAAGTGAGATAAGTCAGAAGAAGAAAGACAGATGCTGTATGATATAACTTATATGTGAAATTAGCCAAGCTTATAAAGTAGAAAAGAGAATAAATGGAGTTGTAGGGTAGAGAGATGCTATCAAAGGATAGAAACTTACAGTTAGAAAATGAATAAGTTCTACAAGCATATTGCACAGAAGTTTTATTATAATTTAAATTACTGTATTATATACTCAACAGTTGCTGAGAAAATATATCTTAAAACTTCTAAACATAATAAAGAAAACTAACTATGTGGCATGATGGAGACGTTAACTGATACTACAGTGGTGAGCATACTGAACTGTTTAAGTGTAAAACACTAATTCAAAGAGATACATGCACCCCAGTTCCGAACAGTATTACTTACAATAATCAAGACATGAGAACAATCTAAATGTCCATAGACATATAAATTGATAAAGATGTGGTGTATATACACAATGAAATACTACTCAGCCATAGAAATCAATGAAATATGCCATTTGCTGCAACATGGATGGATCTAGAGATTATTGTACTAAGTATTGTAAACCAACTATACTTCAATAAAAAATAAAATAAACTAACTGTAATTTAATAAGAGCCTGACAGACCTCCCAAAGTCAAATGCATTTCTGTATACTACAGACAAATAATTAGCAAAGCACAGTTTAAGATAAAATGTATATTAGTTACAAGATTATGAAGTACTTTAAATCTGACTAAAGATGTGTAAAATGTGTGAATAAGAAATTATAAAGTATTACTGAATGACATTAAAGAAGACCCAATTAAAATGAGACAGAAAACATATCATAATAAAATATCAATGATCCCAAATTAGTTTAAATATTAACTTAAATTTCAATTATAATACCAAGTGGGTTGTTGATGAGCTTGATAGGCTGATTAGAAAATTTTCTGTGGCAAAGTATAGATCAAAGAGTAATCAACTTCTTATTCTGGAGCAAAATATTGTACAGAAATGTGTTTTGCTGGATCACAGGAAACATTGGGAAGATATAACAATAAAGCAGAGTGGACCTGGCATAAGTATAGACAAACTAATCAGTAGAATATAAAAGAGAGCTCAGAAGTGAAGATTATACATATTTTGCTATATTAAGAATATGACATAGCAGATCAGGAGGAAAAAAACACAGTTTGAATAAGGGAGGTGTGAAAAATAGTTATCCTTAAACAAGAAATCAATTTGAGTTAAACATAAATTTCAGAACAAAAATTATAAAATATTAATAGAAAATACAGATGAAAATATTTCTGTAATCAGGACAGTGACGGATTTTGTTGTTGTTGTTGTTCAGTTGCTAAGTCATGTCCAACTCTTTGCGACTCCATCAACTGCAGGATTCTAGGCTTCCCTGTCCCCTTCACTATCTCCTGGAGTTTGCTCAAATTCATGCTCATTGAGTTGGTATAGTATACAAATCATAAAAAGTGCTAAATCTCAGAGAAATGACTGATAAAATTTACTATACTTTAATTAAGTATTTTGAGTCTGCAAAGAACAACTCAAAGAAGGAAAAAAAGCCTGAAACTGGGCGAAGATATTTACAATACTTATGAATTATATAGCCAAATGGGACCATCAGGAAAATATATGATTACTACAAACAACAAAAGAAAACTAAAGATTATTTTTCAAACACTAAATATATAAAGAGGAATCCCATAGAGGAAGAAATGTATACATCAATAAATATATGAAAAGATGAATAATCCTATTAACAGTGATGAAAATAAAAACCAGAGTCACAATAAGAAGCCATTTTATATGCTTTATATGTATATTCAATTTATAAAATTATGGTTTCCTATAACATCCAGTATGGGTCAACAGGATTTCTTATATGTTGCCAGTAGAAATGTAAAGCTGCAATCCCTTTAGAAAAGAGCTTGGGATGAAAAAGGCAATTTCTAGTAGATCATGTACAACATGCTATATTTTTCTTAATATTCAAAACAACTAAACATTTTATTGAGACACAGAAATATGCAAAATAATTTTAACAAACAAGAGACTAATGACCACAATACTCAAGATAGTCCTTGCTTTGGGTGAGAAAAGTGGGGGAACACAAGGAGAGAAGTACTATCAATTTTCCATTTTTCTACTTGCTGTTTAGTCACTGCATCATGTCTGACCCCCATGGACTGTAGCCCACCAGGCTCCTCTGTCCATGGGATTTCCCAGGCAAGAATACTGGAGTGGGTTGCTGTTTCCTTCTCCAGGGGATCTTCTCACCCAGGAATCAATTTGAATGGCATCTCTTGCATTGGCAGGTGTAGTCTTTACCGCCAAGCCAGCCGGGAAGCCCAATATCAGGTATAATTTTCCCCAAATTTCCCTTTTCAACAGTGAGATACATTTTGCTTCAAAGTAACAAATGTATATTAACTATGCTTACAGTACAAGTTAACGCCCATTTGTTTCACAGACAGGGAGCCTCTGTGACTATCTTCCCTCCTTCAGCTGTCAGCATTCTATAAATATATAAATTTCATTTTTTTACAATAAGCAATCTTAAAAGACCAGGCATGTCCTATTTAAGAGTTCTTAGATAAGAATTCTAGATAAGATTGATAGGTGAGAAGAGATATGAGATATTAAAGAGAGGTAGCTATAATCTACAAGACCTAACAATCAATGAGTTTAGCGAGTAAAAGAATGATTTAAAGGCAAAACCTCCAAGATTTCTGAGGTATGTCATGCTGGATGGTGAAGCCATTTGATAAAGCAAGAAATAGATTTAACAATGAGGTCATGTTTTGCTATGTTTATAGGACATCTGGGAAATGTTGTCAATTAGACATATATGATCCTGACTTTAGGAAAAATGTTTGGTTTGCAGATATGTATTTTGGACCTAGGCATGGAGATATTTCTTCCATTTACATGACTGAATTAGACTAGCCTCTGCTTTTCTCCTCTTACACACACATTCTATGGAGAGAAAAGAACACATAGTAATATCAATATGCAGAGAGCAAGCAAAAAAGAAAATCTCATAAAAGTGACTGAGGAATGAAACTATTAAATAAACTATGGATAGTGTAATGTCATAGAAACCAAAGAAGGAAAATTTTCAAGGATTCAGTGAGAAGTAATATAAAATGTTGCAAAGAGGTTACAGAAGACAATGACTTGTAACTGTCCATTGGATTAGTGACCTTTTCCTGTTTCATTGAAGAGGAAGAACACAAACCAGGATGTGGCCTGTTGAAAAATATGAACTGGTAGTAAATGAAAAGAAGGAACATCTCAGAAAAAGAAGAGCAAAATAGGGCAACAGCTAGGGAGGGGTGTTGGTTGTTTTTTTTTTTAAGTTAGGAGAGACTACAGTATATTTTATAGACTCTTGGAAACTCAATAGAGAGCAGAAGGTTGAAAACACAGAAGAAAGAGAGAATGATACACTGGACAAAGTCCACAGAGAGATGGGAGGGAATAAGATAATAAGATAAAGAACCCAGAGAACCCAGATAGAGGAATTACCAGCCATGAAAAACAAAAAGGATTGACTTTTTGCTCCATGCTGTTTAAAAGTATATTATATCAAAGGCATTCAAACTTTTTCTATAAAGGGCCAGATAGTAAATACTAATTTAGGTGTTGGAGACATACAGTCTCTGTTGCAACTCCTAAGCTCTGCCGCTATAGAACAAAAGCATTCATAGACAATACATGGGTGTACTTTTCTGTTTACAAAAACAAACAACTGGCCGAAGCTTGCTGGCCCCTGTATTGTACTACTAAATCTCTCCAAGAAATTAGAAGCAAATGGCTTTAGGGCCACAGATTTGTAATACAGGGAAACAGAGCTCATAGATCCTGATCTCATAAACTGCATATACATTTTAAATCATAAAGTCATGAAAACAACTGGTTAATTCAGGTAACTTAGTCAATAAGTTAAATTATGCAGTTTAGAGGAGAATGTATGGATTTATTTCTCATATGGGAGACTTTCTTCCAGCTGACACAATAAACTTGTTTCCCTTAGACTAAGGAATCAAGAAGTTAAAATCCGCCCAACAAATTAAGCACCCTATCTCGTCATAAATAAATAAGTTTAGTTTTGAATCTTAATGGAAAAGTGCAGAAATTTGGCTAAAAAACCCTTACTCCTAAATAAATCAGCATGTTTGCTAATTCTGAATAGTATATCAACTCTCACCTTGATTACAAAGTATTGGTCATTTCCAAAAAGTCACAGGAAGTCAAAAGGCTGTGTCAAAAATATCTGTGCCTGGTGTCGGCCCTCAATAGACTTTACAAACATATCTGTTGCTTTAATATGGAGCGGTCCTCCTACGGTTATAAGAGACCAATTTTCTTATCATTTCACAAGTGTGACAAGATTCATTTGAATACTGCTTACAGACATCTTAAAGTGTTCAGCTTTGCTTGTGAAAGTTATGGGACAGCTCAGCCACAAAGAGATCACATTTTTAAATCTGTTGAAGTTAAGTACCTAACTTGGATTTAGTCCAAAGGGAAAAATAATGTATCATTACAAACTATTTTTTCAAACAGTCAAAAATCCAAAAAGAATTTTACTTTCCTGCTCCGAAATCAACTTATGAATGATTTCATTAAAACCAGGTTTCTACGAAAAACAAGTTCCTTTCCACTTAGGGAAGATTTCTGAATTCCCCGCTCTGTAGACTCACTTCATTCCTTATCAACATTTACTGGGCATCTCTTCGCCAAGTCTGGAATACTTTGTACCACACTACTTGTGCCCTCCGAATTAAATCACCTACAAGTTCTTTTCTACATCTGACACTGTGATTATATGATTCTATTTCTAGTATTTTAAAAAAACTGGTAAGAAAAGCGATACTCAGAGACACTAAATTAGTGCATTAAAAGTGAAAGTAAAGTCGCTCAGTCGTGTCCGACTCTTTGCGACCCCATGGACTGTATCCTACCAGGCTTCTCCATCCATGGAATTTTCAAGGCAAGAATACTGGAGTGGGTTGCCATTTCCTTCTCCAGAAGATCTTCCCAACCCAGGGATTGAACCCGGGTCTCCCGCATTGTAGGCAGATGCTTTACCATCTGAGCCACCAGGGAGCTATGATCTAAATTCAGGAGTCCTTGAAGCTTCAATTTGTAAAGCAGTGCTATGAGCTTAGAGACTGTTATTTTTGCCAGCATATTTGCTCACTATATTTTCGTAGTCCTTCATGTATCTGGCACAACAGGTAAACAACATAGGTAGAAAAAAATCACTACCTGTTATAAAAAAGGGAGACTCACAAAATTTTACTTAGACTTACAAGTTATATTATCTCTTAACATCATCATAACAATTCCCTGAAAGAAGCAACATAAAATAACAGACTCTACTAGAAACAGATTTTATAAATCTTCTATAATCCTGTCTCTTCATAATACAACTGAGGAACTGAAACCTAGGGAAGGGACATGACACAAGTGCTATTTTCACTTTCTCGTACTCCCTCTTCTACATGTAGAAAATATAGAAAACACAGGAAATGACCTTTCTCTATTGTTGGATTTTAAACTGTTACCAATGTAGGGCCTAGTTTTCTTCACAGAGATCAAAAATTGGTAGTTTAATTAAGAAAATGAGTAAATGATAAATGCACTCACAAAAAAGAATTTATGGTCAAACTGTTATTGGACTAGATCAATGTTTTTCATTTCTGGATACAACCAAATAGTAGGTTTTAAAATCCAATGTGTGGGTCACAAGCAGATTTTTAATGGAATAGGATATGACAGAAAACAGCAGAGAGACTCACATTGGACGTTTCATGAAATTTTTATTTGTTACATATACATGTATATATGTGTGCACTGTTGCAAATTGTATTGCTCACCATGCAACAGATTAAAAAAACTATTTGGAAATCCCCAGACTACCTGACATCAAGGAGATGCACAGATTCTTCAGCTCAACACAGTGAAAAGAGGAGGAAATGTACAAGAGCCATGAAAGAAACTTTCATGCTACAGTGGTCCCCGGAATGGAAGTTTTTGATCTAGCCTCTATTGAAGGAGAGTTCTGTCTGGCCTTGTACTTCTTTGGCAGAGCATTCAAATAACGCACAGCTGTCTTGCACCTCTCAATGCCCGACTCAGGCCCTTGCAAGAATACAGAATGACATCACCACTGCTCTAATAGGCAGTTCAGTTCTACTTGACAAGTTTCAAGAAAAGAGTTGACAAATGCAAGATGCCTTCCCAGCTGCTGAGAAGCAGCAGCACCCAAGGAACTGAAGCGAATGTTGTGTTGGGCACTGTGGCATAGCCTTCTGGTGATGGCAAAGAACAGGAGAGGTGGGCCATTCAATCAAAGTGGAGCAGACAACCCCAGGAGCACGGAGAAATCCTGGCGGGAAAAAGGTAGAGATGCCATCCACTGGTTTCAGCCCTGCTACTGTGATTTAGGGAAACGTTTTCAGTCGTTCCTCATGGAATATACATGTGATCTTCACCCTGATGCCCTCAATTTTAACTGTAAAATATGTGCACAAGACTAGACATATGGAGAAAAATAAGAGAAAATAAAGCACACAGGTTGGGAAGATACTTAAGACTCACTTTCAGGAATTCTTAGCCGATGTAAAACTGATAGAGCAACTTTGGTAAATTTTGCGGTTGAGCACTCACAAATTCTCTACAAACCACACAGAAATCTCTTGCCTGAGATACTTTCAAGAAACTGCAGCTGACATTGAAGTTATTGAATTTAAATAGCCAATCTTAACATCAATTTTTCTTCTCTAGGAAAAAAAAACATCTCTTTTAAATCACCTAAAAATCCATGGTGGGTGGGAAGTGTGGGTATTGTGTCTATTAAAATCTCCTCTCCCAACCCCAGCATGCAGCAAATGGAAAGGCAATTCCTTCCATACAAAAAGTGAGGGTGGGTATTAGGGTCAAAATGTAAACTCAGAGATGCAAATATAGGAAGAAGAAGAGGTCATAGTAAGCCAGAGTCTTGGCTGGGACATAACCTGAGTTCATCCTACTGAACTATCACTTAGTACTGTTAGGCAGGGAGGAGGGCGGAAATTAGCAATGATGGAGCAACCTAAGGCAGCCTCAGTCAGAGATTTGTCAAATGGCCCCTGCTCCTCTGCTTCCTACTATTCTAAGTCAGCCTCTCTGGATCCAGCTTCATGGGCCTTAATTCTTTCCTTTCTGGTTTCACTAATAGGCACCAGGAAACAGACTGTTCCAGAGCCATGAGATATCAATTACACATAAAATTTTTCAGATAGGGAATATTTCTGCTATTGATTTATGTGTCTTCTCACTCACTTTGGAAAGTACAGGTTTTCAGAGGTATCAAAGGACATTTTCCATTTTTATCAAGTCAAGTTTGATTATTCTCCAATCCTGCAATACTTGGGAGGATACGCATTAATTTTGTAAACTAATTCCATCTGAGAAAAAAAAAAATCTGAACATACTCGAAAATATGTATTCCAAAATTTTCATTTAAAAGTGTCCTATCATACCTTAACAATTCTTTTCATTGCTTCATTTTAACTCCATCTTGAATATATACCATTCTTCAAAAGTAAAAATTGTAAAATGTATCTCTCCTACTGAAATCTTAACATATATGTTCCCAAGATGCAAAGTTCTCTTACTGTAGTTCTCTCACCCTTCATGACAGAGATTCTTCTCCTTCCCTCCCAACTCATTCAAGGTGACTTGGCACTCAGTCTGATAGAGATCTATTCCAAATAGCATAAGTACCCTGGACCTAACAGAAATGTTTCTCAATGCCCCATACATTTTTATTAGTTACAACAAGGAGCTAAATATTTTTTTATGGGGGTTAAACTTGTGATGATTTTGGACAGTGGTAAAACCAGGGAGTGGTAGCAGATAAGTGGTAAAAGTACTTCAGAATCTTTATCACTGCATTCTCAAGCAATCTCAAATAAGTAGACAGAGTAGGTAAAAACTGCAAACATTCTATGTAAAGGCAGCTATGAGACAAGCCCTTTAGTCTACCTTCCAACCACATGAGTGCCCCTTCAGTCCCTCCAAATAGTCTGGGAAACCAAGGCAGAAACTTCCTGGGATCTTGGTACATTTCTGAGTTGGAGAAAGACATCAGAATAGATGGAAGGGAGGCTGAGAACCTTACTTTCCTTCAATCCATCAGTCGGTTCAGTTCAGTTCAGTCGCTCAGTCGTGTCCGACTCTTGCTAAAGGGCTTTAGCAAGAACATATGTGATTAAGGCAAGTGTTGCAGCCAGACAATCCAAGGTAAGAAGAGATTAAGTAAATATTTGCATGTATATTGTACACTTCTTTCCCACAATAGTTTTCTGTATTCTTGGAGGATGTCTGCAGGAAAAAAGAATTCTGCAGGGAGAGCAATAATAGAGTCTGGTACAAAAGTGATTAATCTACTTCCTTAGGTATTTTTAAATTCTATTTGGTAAAGGAATTCTGCCATTTTATGCATGCAACCAAAATAAATTCTCATAATAAGACTATTGTGAAGGTAGAAATATGTTAATTTACATATGGAATGTGACATTGCTTAATTAAATATAAAGCTTTTCATTCCTGAAAAGATCTAGGGAGTACTACTTTCTTGAGATCTGAATGCAGTATACAGTCTGAAGGCTGAATGATAGATAGGACAGAAACGTTATACTTCACATATATACAATGAATAGTAGCAAAGGGCATTCTGTGAGCAAGGTACTGTGCTACCTGTCACAGAAGCTTTTGCTATCAAGTTACAATTTGGCATCAGTTGCAAAGTCAGCTTCAGCCAGAGATGAAGTTTAGGATATAAAAGAAATATTTCTTTGCTAAAAGAAATATGCCCCAAAGTAAATCGTGTATTTTCCCCATATGTATGTAAAGAAGTGACATTCACTTCAGGCTAGTCATATCAAAGGTAATTTAGTTATTACAACATCATAGCTACTGCTCAAAAATGCATTTGTAATGTGTCCTTGATATTTTTAGACATTTTAGCTTTTCTTTATACATCCATCTTAATACATGTGTGTAACACAATTATAACAAAACTTCACTCTTTAAAAATGAACTTCATTGTTAAAAAAATACAGAGTCATATAAAACTATAATCTGGTAAAAGAAGTGAATGATAAATCTGAATAACATCAGTTTTGGTCTAAAATGTTTCAAAGAAGATATCCTATGACCCAGAATCCAATCACAAAACTAAAAATTCTTCCAAACTGTTACACAAGAAGATTGGCAGGATGAATGACTTTATTAAATACATTTTAAATTTGATGTAACATTGGTTTATAACATGTTTCTAATGTACATTACACTTCAACGTGTATCTACACTGTATAAGGAAAACCACCAAAAATTTAGTTTCCATCCATCACCATGCATTTGACAGTGTTTATCCATTTCACTCTCATCACTCCCACCCTCTGCCACATCCCTTCTGGTAACCACTAATTGTTTCTGTGTATCTACATTGCTTTCTATTTGGTATGATTTGTTCATTTATTTTGTGGGGTTTTTGGTTTCTTTCTTATATTCCACACATGAATGGAATCAACAAATTTTGGTGAAAAATTGCCATTGATGTGACACTAAAACAAATTTGAAGTTCTTCATGTTGACTTGTGGTTTATAGTCATAGGTGGTTCAGCTATGAAAAATGCTTTGAGTAATGTAAGACTTGGCCACTTTAGATACTTGCATTATTCACATGGCACTCTAAAAACATGTTACAGAATCTATTTTATCCCTAAATTAATGTTGTCTAGCATCACTTGAAATTAGTAGAACTCATATTAAATGTTGAATATCTATCATTTCTATGCATTTCTTTCATATGTGTCCTTTTCTCCACAGAAAACTTCATAATGTTTCACAAAAACTTCTTTCATGGTGAGATTCACTTGCTTCTTTATCTGACTATAACTCTTTTTAGGAATAAGCTAAAACTTGATGGCTCATTAGGACTATTTTCTCTGATTTCTTTAAACCTCTGTGTGAGTGTGTGTGTGCACACGCACGAGCATGCACACATGTGTGTTTAGTTGCTCAATTGTGTCAGACTCTTTGCAATCCCATGGACTGTAGCTCTCCAGGCTCCTCTGTCCATGGGATTCTCCAGGCAGGAATACTGGAGTAGGTTGTCATTTCCTTCTTCAGGAGATCTTCCCAACCCAGGGATTGCACTTGGGTCTCCTGCATTGCAGGTGGATTCTTTACTGTCTGAGGCACCAGAGAAACCCTCTTTAAACCTGGTGATATTTAAATCCCCTTATTCAGATATTTAAAATATACAAAAAAAATAATCTAGTAATTCTGTTTTGATAATGTATCTTAAGGAATTCATCTCAAATGGAGACCATGTTCTATCCTCAAAGATGTCAAATACAGTGTTAAAAGTCATCTTCTTTTGTTCTAAGTTTCAGAAACTCAACTAAAACTAGCTTTAAAAACAAGTAGTCTATTAGTTCATTGATCCAAAGAGGGATTGAACAACCAAGCTGTGGAAAGGACAGGGGAACAACTTTGCCTCAGGAGCAACTGAACCAAGAATTCAAATTCTGTCCCTCAGCTCTATTTTCTCTGAATATCAGTTTCACTGTGTTTCTCTACAAATCAGATCTTGCATATGATCCTATATGCAGCTGCCCATAGTTTCCAAAGCTTTTAACTTACACTTTTAGCTATTAAGAGGGAGAGTGTTCTCTGGGGTTGTAAATTCAAAACCTCTAAGGAAGAAAGTGATTACCCAAGCTTGAGGTCAGGTACTAGCACCATGACCTTTCAACTCTGGCCCAGAGGGTAAGGCCATGCAGAATATGACAACTTTTGGTAACAAGGTCACTAGAGTAGGCATAGTTCCCAGAAGTAGATGAGGTATACTCCACAGGACTATAATGGCTAACTGGCAAAAGTGCAAGCACTATAAACAATTCTAATGCCCTAAAATTCTTAATTTGTTAAATAAATTAGGATATACACACGCGTGTGTGTGTGTGTGTGTGTGTGTGTGTGTGTATACATACATACATACATATAATGGAATCCCTGACACTACTAAAAATAATGATTTAAAATAACAATGTGAATGCATTCAATTTTGATAACTTTAAATATACATAGCAGGATGCAGAAGTGCATATAGATTATCTTAATTATATTTAAAAAACGAGGAAAACCTGTAAGAACATGGAAAATACTAACACAAATATAACTACTGGTGTTCTTTGTTGTTCCTTTATGCATATTTCCACCTCCTAACTTTCTGAAACTTCCTAGATTTATTACTTTTACAAAAGAGAAACAAAAAATTCCACTAAATAAAGCCCTCTTACACTTGACATTAACCCTCCCCATAAGCATCTTTAAAAATAGTAAATTCTCATTTTGAGGTTTAACTGCACACACAATTTGATAACAACTGTTACTCAAAATAATGGTCATTCATTTTTTAAACTTCTCATGGAGCAGTATGCATTTCTAGTCATCAGAGCTGATAGCACAGCATGGGATGAATGACTTAAAACACTGGTGTAGTGTGATGGAATCTGTCACAATAAGCACATGCAGTAAAGAAAATGTATTCTTTCTTTCTACACAAGTCCCAAATTAAATTCCATAGCAGTATATTATTTGTGCTTTGTCTTTTAGCATTTACTTTTAAATTATCTGTAAAGAATGATGTATTTGATACATATATTTCTAAGTTGCTTATATTTAACTTTCTTAATAAAGAGATTTACTACTAATGAAAACCATACTCGTGAAATGACAATACCACAATAGAGGAAAAGGAATAAATGAATGAGAGAGTGGCTTTCATTTTAAATATGGTTCATAATAGGATTCCATCATCTTCAATATATTTGAAAATGGTTTTAGTTAGGAAAATACACATTAAATTTTTTTAAATGCACAAAATTTTATAAAATGAAGTCTACCAGTTTATAGGAAGTAAGATCAAGCATCACAGTGTTATTGCCTTATAAAGTTAGAAGTTGAAATAGTCCTACTATTTTATTAGCTAGACTTTACCTATCGAAGCAAGAACACGAGAGAAGAGATACCTTGCAAACATATGTTCAGGGCCAAACATGTGCTATGATCAAATTCTCATTTAATCTTCACAATAATTCTATGAAATACATACTACTGTAATGATTTTATAGATAAGAAAACAAAAACTCAGAAAAGTTGAATAATTTCTGAAATTCAAGAAGCTAGAAAATGGCAGATCTTAGATTCAAACTTAGAAATATCTAACTTAATACACATAAGATTTCCACTATATTAGTTGCTCAGAGGCAGAAATCAAATATAAGGTATGAACACTACTACTTAGAAATTAAGAGGAATAATACAATATCATATTTATAACTTTGATTTAGAGCTTCTAAGGACTTATGAATCTATATTCTCACATGTGTTCCATTTGCCTAGGTGTGGTATACACAGAGTGCTCACCTTACCTGAAAAATAAGTAGTCCATATGCCATGTCTGACTTCTCCTGGCTCATGCAAAGCAGCTCCCTACTCAGTAACATCACCATGCTTTAACCATGTTTCCAAGTTGGAAATGTGTGTAATCTTTGTTCATTATAATCCCTTCACCCATATAAATTCCTATAAATTTACTATTTCCAACATCAAAATATAATCACAGGTGGGTTGAATCCATGGATATGAAAGGCTGACTATGGGACTTGAGCATCTGAGGATTTTGGTATCTCTGGAAGGTACCAAAACCAATCTCTCACCCATGCAAAGAAACAACTGCATTTACTACTGCCTTTAAATAACATAGGTTTTTCAACTTTGTTGGTCCACTTATATATGGATTTTCTTCAATAAATGTACAGTTGGCTTTTCACAACTACAGATAGAAAATTCCATCCCCAACTGGTTGAATCTGCAGACACAAAACCTACACATACAAAGGGCCAATTATACTACATATTTTATCAAGGGACTTGAGCATCTGCAGATTATAGTATATGTGGGAGGTACCTGGGACCAATCCCCAGTGGATACTGAAGGATGACAGTATTTTAAGGAACGTCTTGACAAAATGAGAAATTTATTCAGGTCATATGACAAGCCAATACAGAAATGCTGATCCTCCATATTTTAATATATAAGCAATTCAATTCCAATAAAATTCTAGCAGTATTGGAAAGCTGATCTAAAATTTACATGAAATAAGAAAAGTCTATAAGTAAGAAAACTTATACAAAGAATACATAATGGGAAGTTGGGAATTTTACCCCCCATAGGTGTTAAGAAAGCATAAAGCCAATGTGATAAAAATATTCTTTTTAGGAACTGAAAGACCAACAGAACACAGGTGATATAACAAATCAATGAGAAAAATTATTTACTAAATGACTTGGTAAAAGGAGTTTATTCTTTGGAGAAGAACAAAGACTGATCTCTACTCCATGAGGTTAAAAAAAGAAAAAAGAAAAACTAAATGGATGAAATAACTACTAGAGAAAAAGACACAACTATAAAGCTTTAAAAAAAAATTATAGGGGAGTAGCTCTGTGATCTTGACTCTGGATAAAGTTGGCTTACAATAGTAGAAAACTGGCAGAAAAGATTTTCCACAACTAAAGATATAAAGAAGTAACCACAACAATGGAAGTAGAAGGGGCAGAAATGCAGTATAGTCAAGACTCACACCCTTCGGTAATCAAACCAAAATCACAATCGCAGAGATTCCCCCCAGTAAGTAAGAGGCCAAAGTTCCACATTGGACTCCCCAGACCAAGACTCCTGCACTGGGAAGATGAGCCACAAGAACATCTGGCTTTATAGGCCAGACAGAATTTCATGAGAGAGCTGGAAGGTTATCAGAAAGAGAAATTACACTCTTAAAGGGTGCACAGAAAACTTCACACACTCCAAGATACAGCACAGAGATAGTAAATTTTAAAAATCCTCAGACCCATTTGCTGATCCTGGAGAAACCTACCAGAGACCCCATGACACACCAGGCTGAGTAGCTAGGCATACGGGGACACAGCTCCCCAAACAGGAGGCTAGTACCTACTCCAAGCTCCCCAGAAACCTGACCCATGAACTGCCACTGCCCACCAGCCTAGAGAACTTCCAGGACGATCATAATGCTAGTGAAGTTTAAAAAACAAAAATAACAAAATTATGCATATCTACAATAAGTAGTTAAAGAATATACAAAACAAAAAGATGTATGATATTATGTCAAGAATATTAAACATGGGGTGGGAGAGTAAATATTCAGGGTTGTTGGAATGATTTCTAACTTATAGGATCATCAAATTAAAATAATCACATATATGTTATACTTGTTACCATATGTAACCCTCATGGTAACCACAAACCGAAAGGTTCAAATAGATAACACACATTACCAAAAAGGCTTCCCTGGTGGCTCAGTTGGTAAACAATCTGCCTGCAATGCAAGAGACTCAGGTTCGATCTCTGGGTTGGGAAGATCCCATGGAGAAGGAAATGGCAACCACTCCAGTATTCCTGCCTGGAAAATCCCATGGACAGAGGAGCCTGATGTGCTATAGTCTATGGGGTCCCAAGAGTGGGACACGACTTAGCGATTAAACCACCACCATAAACAAAAAGAAAGATATTCAAACACACAATGGAAGTGAGCTAAAAAAGAAAGGAACAAAACAACAACAAAATTACAAAAACACATCAAAACAATGAACAAAATGAAATAAGTGCACATCTATAAATACTTGTTTTAAATGCAAGTGAAGTAAATGCTCCAATCAAAAAAATAGAGTGATAAATGGATTTAAAAAACAAGACCCATCTATATGCCATCTACATGAGACTCATTTCAGACCTAAAGACAAATACTGAAACTGAGGGAATGGAGAAAAGTACTTCATGCAAATGGAAAAAAGAATAAAGCTAGGGTAGCAATACTTTGGGGGACAAGTGAAAGTCGCTCAGTCATGTCTGACTCTTTGCAACCTCATGGACTATACAGTCCATGGAATTCTCCAGGCTAGAATACTGGAGTGGGTAGCCTTTCCCTTTTCCAGGGGATCTTCCCAATCCAGGGATTGAATCTAGGTCTCCTGCATTGCAGGTTGATTCTTTACCATCTGAGCCACAAGGGAAGCCAAACAAAATAGATTTTAAAATAAAGACAAAAAAAAGAAAAAAGACAGACAAAGAAGGTTATTACAAAATGATAAAGTTTTCAATCCAATTAAAAGATATAACAATTTTAAATATGAATGCACCCAAATAAAGGAGCACCTAAATACATAAAGCAGATATTAAAAATAATAAAGAGCCTGACAGATTAAAAAAAAACAATAATAGGGGACTTTAATGTCTAATTTACATCAATGGACAGGTCATCTAGAACGAAAATCAACAAGGAAACACTGACTTCAAAGAACATGTTAGATTAGACAGACTTTTCTAGATGAACTTTATATATATATATAAAGAAAAGAGGATACTCACCTACTGTTGGTGGAACGTATATTGGTGCTGCCACTGTGGAAAACAATGTGGAAGCTCCTCAAAAAAATTAAAAATAGAATTTTGATATGAGCAGTAATCTCACTTTTGGGTATATATCCAAAAGAAATGAAAACAGGATCTCAAAGGGATATCTGTAGTCCCATTTATGAAAACAACCAGAATGACCATCAAAAGATGAATGGATAAAAAGATATGATACATAAACAGATGGATCTTATTCATCCACAAGAAAGAAGGCTATCCTATAGTTTAAGGAAAAATGAAATGGCACTTTAGCACATTATGGTAAGTGAAATAAGTGACACACAGAAAGACAAATACTGCAAGTTATAATTTATATGTGGAATCTTTAAAAAAAAAAAAACTCATAGAAATGAAGAGAAACATGGTTGCCAGGGTCTCATGGGTAAGAGGAGAAGGGAGACATTGGTAAGGAAGTATCATCTTTCAGCCATATCATGAATAAAGTCTGAGTGTCTAATGTATAACATTGAGACTATAATTGAAAACATTATATTTTATAATTGATATTTGCTAGAGAGAATTTAAATGTTTTCGCATACACACAAAAACTTGAGGTGATGTATGTGTTAATTAAGTAGATAAGAGGAGTTCTTCCACAATATATATGTACGTCAAATCATGATATACAATTTAAATACCTCACCATTTTGTCAATTATACCTCAATAAGGCTGGAAATGCAAAACAAATAAACAACAAATCTTCTCATTAATTCAGAGGCATTAATAAAGATTTTCTAAATATGAGGATATGGGTTGTGGTGAAATTTATTATACTAAATATTTATTTTAAAAGAAAATTATTTGTAGGTAATTAATGTACTCAAACTTCCTGGAAGGTAAGGAAGAAAACCAATAAAAAACGCACAGCAGCAAATACAGTTCTTTAAGTCTTAAGGATTTATTTTGGGCAAATGAGTAGGTAAACAAATACCCTGAACTATTAAGGCAGTTCATCTACCAGTAAAAAAGTAAGTTTGTGAGTCAGTTTACAAATTCATTTATATGAAACCAAACAACTAATCTGAATGACTCTTTCTCTTATCAGCCAAAAGTATACCCTGAATCTCAAATTATTTATTCAAAGTTTTCACTGAAATATTTGACTCTTTTGTTGCTGTGTGACATAGTCTTCTAGTGAACATTTATTACTAAATTACTGGTCTTCTAACTGGAGTGCACATAAGCCTGGCAGTACCCTGGTATTTTCCAAGGGATATAAAATGAGAATTAAAGATTCAATTTCTAGCTACTCAATTGCCATACAATCTGTTCCTTAAAAATGAAGTACCTGAGAATGTGTCTGTTCCCTGGTGGCTCAGATGGTAAAGAATCTGTCTGCAATGGAGAAAACCTGGGATCCATCCCTGGGTTAGGAAGATCCCCTGGAGAAGGGAAAGGCAACACACTCCAGTATTCTTGCCTGGAAAATCTCATGGACAGAGGAGCCTGGCAGGCAACAGCCTATAGGATCAGAAAGAGACAGACATGACTCAGAGACCAATGCTTTCACGTGTCACTTTGTTTCCTAAAAATGAAGTACTTGAGAATATGTCTGTAGTTATCCCCTGCACACTTTATAATAAAGGTATATTTCTCATGTATCACAAATCTTACTATACTATGCCAGACTGAAAGATCTCCAGGCTGACAAAGCAACAGTTTGAAATGTTGCTTTTAAAGCCTCTTTTAATGAAGGCCCCATAAACTCATGATATGTTTATACATATTTGGGTTAGTAACAAATAACTGGCTAGAAACAGTCTTTTGACCTCTGTGTGATGAAAATGAAATATATTAAAGAGTGAAACAGTGGGAATAACTTTTGTTTAATGACTTTCCCTCTTCAACCCCCCAAGAATTTTCAAAGAATGTATAGCTTTTAAAGGAGACTCCAAGTAAAGCAAAGAGACAATAAGAAATATTGTCTTTTTTATATCCAGGTAACAAACATATGCAAAGCTTTGTTAACTACTTATTTTATAACTGAAATATTTTAAGACTTATAAGAGCATCACAGGAAATATTAATACCTATCTGCTATAAAGCATGCTCTTACATTTTCAGCATCCTCATAAATAAGAGCCTAGAGATTACTGCCATAACTTTATTTCAGATTGTGTCTAAATGTTGAATGATTTGGAAGAGGAGGGAGAAGGTCACAATTTTCTCTTAACAGAACATTTTTAGCAAAAGGAATGTATCCAAAAAATTCAGCATTTTATATTTTAAAAACTTATCAACCCAATTACATTTAAGGTAATTATTGTAAATCCATGGCTGATTCATGTCAATGTATGACAAAAACCACTACAATATTGTAAAGTAATTAGCCTCCAACTAATAAAAATAAATGGAAAAAAAACTTATTAAGTCTGAGGATAAATAATGCCCATTTGTTGAAAGGTTACTGAATACTGTAAATGTGTATCCACTATTTAAACTCTGGCAAGAGTATTCTGTTTGCTGTCTTTCCTCAATGAATAGTCTACTCACTCATTCTTACCATGTATTTACTTAGATTTTGAAAAAATTTTATTGTGAATTCTCTGTAAATTCAAAACTTTCAGTTCAATTCAGTTCAGTTGCTCAGTCATGTCCAGCTCTTTGCGACCCCATGGACTGCAGCACACCAGGCCCCCCTATCCACCACCAATTCACAGAGTTTACCCAAACTCATGTCCATTGAGTTGGTGATGCCATCCAACCATCATGTCCTCTGTTGCCCCCTTCTCCTCCTGCCTTCAATCTTTCCCTGCAACAGGGTCTTTTCCAATGAGTTGGCTCTTCACATCAAGTGGCCAAAGTATAGGAGTTTCAGCTTCAACATCAGTCTTTCCAATGGACACTCAGGACTGATCTCCTTCAGGATGGACTGGTTAGATCTTGCAGTCCAAGGGACTCTCAAGAGTCTTCTCCAACACCACAGTTCAAAAGCATCAATTCTTTGGTGCTCAGCCTTCTTTACAGTCCAACTCTCACATCCATACATGACTACTGGAAAAACCATAGCCTTGACCAGACAGACCTTTGTTGGCAAAGTAACGTCTCTGCTTTTTAATATGCTCTCTAGGTTGGTCATAACTTTCCTCCAAGGAGTAAGCGTCTTTTAATTTCATGGCTACAGTCACCATCTGCAGTGATTTTGGAGCCCAGAAAAATAAAGTCAGCCACTGTTTCCCCATCTATTTGCCATGAAGTGATGGGACAGGTTGCCAGGATCTTAGTTTTTTGAATGTCGAGTTTTAAGCCAACTTTGTCACTCTCCTCTTTCACTTGCATCAAGATGCTCTTTAGTTCTTCTTCACTTTCTGCCATAAGGGTGGCGTCATGTGCATATCAGAGGTTATTGATATTTCTCCTGGCAATCTTGATTCCAGCTTGTGCTTCATCCAGCCCAGCATTCTGTATTAAATGTTTTGATGGCAGAAAGCACACTGTGAAGCAATTTTTCCCCAATTAAAAAATAATTTTAAGAAATAAATACAAAAAATATTAAATGTTTTGTAAGCTACACACTTATGTACAGTTGCTCCAGCAGCAATTTTGAAAACCAATATGAAATTTTCATGCAAATATATATTAAATTTGAATAAAAATCTCTTGGGAGTAGTTAAATGGAAATATGAGTTCAAATTGAAATTTCCTACACATTCAGACATTTTGAAGGAAAAGTTTGCATATTTTTAAATAAATAATAGTAGGTATCAAATTTCTATGGCAGTTAGATTTCATAAATGTGTTTGAAATGGTGATATAAAAGTTTTATTTTAAAATATTAACAATTCCAATGTTCTGAAATCATAGCCACTGTGAGCTATTTGCATTTGACTAAAATTTTAGTTATCAAAAAGATGGGTTTTTTGGTATGGCACTATACTTCCCCAAAGTGTTAGGTCTCATAATATTTGGGAAAATAATTCAAATAGGGTTCTTTATGGTTTAGAAGTTTGAGGCTCTGGACTATACCAAACATACTGAGAGCATCATATGGTTACAGAGATTTCTCCCACTTTCACATATGCATTTGCAGTAAGAACATCTCTGTGTTTTCTAAACAATTAGCAAATGAGGTCTATCAAATCTTATTACATTGCCTTTAATGACTGATATGTTATAATAAACCAACTCAGAAACAGAAAGACATGGACACATCTCTTTCTCTCTCTTACTGAATGACTAAAGTACAGCATGAACAACATCAAACTCAACCCTACACCTGGATTAATCTGTATTTCATGAGATATTTCTTCATTAAATGTTCTACTGTTGTTCCATCTCACGTCAATTCAAAATGGTCAAATGATCCAACCCACTCAGACTAAATATGGGAAAATCAGAGATCAAATGAAAGATAGAGACTTGCTCAAGTCGTATAAGCCACTAAACTTATCAACTATATTTGTCAGGCAGTCTTAGTGTGGTAGGCTAAATAAATCATCCCCCAAAGATATATTTATTTCCTAATCTTCAAAACCTGCAAATATTATCTTACATGCAACATATAGACTACCACCTTACCTAGCAAAAGACATAAAGTAAGTGTTTTGAGAGGAGGTGCTTTTTGCTAGATTATCTGGCATGTATGTATGTGATGGTACATATGCTTTCAAGAGAGAATAAGAGGAAGTTTTGAGAGAGAGAGAAAGAAAGTTAAAGGCAATGTGAAGAGGGAAGCAGAGACTGGATTTTAGTGACTACAAACCAAAGAACACCAAAGAATGCCAGCCAACTATCAGAAATAGGAAGGAATCTCTCCCAGAGTCTCCAGAGAGAGCACAGTCCTATACACACTTTGATTTCAGATTTCTGGCCTCCACAATTGTGAAAAGAATACATTTCTGCTGTTTTAAGATACCACCAAGTTTATGGTAATTTGTTACAATAGCCTCAGGAAATGGATACACCTAGGTATAAAATGATGAACAAGATCCTTGAATCCATGAAGTTTAGTCTCTCAATAAAAAAAAAAGTCAGTGGCACTAGAATAAGTAACTCTAAAATAATTTTCATAGCATTAAAATGTCTCAAAAGACAGTTTCCACATGATATATTCTTTTGCCATATCTTGTGGATGTATATGTAAGCCACTGTTAATCGTATATTCCCAGATGTTAAGCTTGAGAAGTAAGGTACGTCAGGAAAGTTTAATGCCAGACTTGTTACTTCTTGCAGCTGCAATGTTGATCGGACCTACTATAAGTTTTCCTTGAAGTAGTTAACACAGAATATATGGCCTGCAATTCATTTATATTTCATATATAATTAGTAACTAGCAAGTAAAAACAAATCAGGTACTTGATAAAAATGAAAAATTATATTTTTGCAGCAGTAAAGAATTTATACTCAAAAGAAGAACAGTTTTATGAATTTGTAATCAAGGATGTGAAATTGCAAAGACAACAGAATTGAGCAGAGTTAATTTGGTGATGGTAACAAATTCACACATTACCAAGATCACCCACTTTCATGTGGGACATGCAACGCCCTGATAAATGTTGCTCTTGGCAAAGTATCATACAAAAAATGACTCTAAAGATCTTTCTTCTCTTGTTGTCATTCGTTATTACTCCTCTGAGGAATGAGTGGCTGTGAAATCAGCACCAGTACAGATAACAGACTCCATTTTCCTACCTGACCTATTTAAAACCATATGTGGGAAAATGCTTTCAAATCTTGCCATTTCCTTTACAAATTGGCACACAGGTATGGCATACGGCTGTGGTCATTACCAGATTGTTACCTTTTTTCCAGAATGGACAGGCAATATGCTCTTAGAGGTTATGGCACTGGACATGCCCCCACAAAAAACATGGCTGAATTTCTGCAAAGCAGCACGAGTCTGTGCTTGACAAAATTAAGGAAGCAGGGGAATTTGGAAGTCTCCATTATCAATCAAGAAATATGGGCTGGGGCCCATATTTCTGGGCCGGGATTGGTACCTCCTGCGGGGAGCACGCCGGGCTGCAGCTTCTGCTCGGTCCATGGAAGCTTGCGCGCTCTGCGCATCCCTCTTCTGTCCGGCCGAGAGGACCTGATGCAATGCACTGCATTTGCAACCACAGATGAGTAACATCTTGGAAGCCTGTCTCAAGATCTGACGTCCCATGGATATGTCAAAGTGACTAGCTTGCCTCGAGGTACATCTCCTTGAACCAGGGTCCAAATGCAGCAAACATTCTGGTGATGGGTGTGGAAAATTCTGCAAAAGAAGGTGATCCTGGAACAATATTCTTCTTCAGGGAAGGAGCTGCTGTGTTATGGGATGTGAAAGACCAAACTATGAAGCATATGATGCAAGTTCTAGAAAAACATGAAATTCAGCCCTATGAAATTGTATTGGTTCACTGGAAAAATGAAGAGCTTAACTACACAAAAACAGAGGGGCAGTCAAAACTTCACAGAGGGGAAATCTGGTTAAATTCAGAGCTGGATTTAGATGACGCCATTCTGGAGAAATTTGCTTTCTCAAATGCCCTTTGCCTCTCAGTGAAACTTGCTATCTGGGAAGCATCACTGGATAAATTTGTTGAATCTATTCAGTCGATTCCAGAGGCTTTAAAAGCTGGGAAGAAAGTGAAACTATCTCATGAAGAAGTTATGCAGAAAATGGCTGAACTCTTTGCCCTAAGACACTGTATAAACTTGAGTACAGACTTCTTGATCACCCCTGATTTCTACTGGGACAGAGAAAATCTGGAAGAACTTTATGATAAAACTTGTCGGTTCCTCAGCATTACTCGTACAGTCAAGGTACTGTTTGAACTGGGACGAGTATTTTTTCTGATTAAGTGATGACCAAAGGAAAAGTATTGTTGCAAGAGATACTCGAGTTCTACAATCAAACATTAAGTGTTCATCTGCTGAGATATCTTTTAACAGGTATCTTTTCTTAAATTGAGGAATTGTTACAATGATCTTTTTCAGTTTCTAGTATTGCTGCTTGAATAAAAACTATGAAGAACCCAGTGGGGAAAAAAAAGAAATATGTATTAAACATCAACTATGTGACCAGCACTGCTCTAGGTACAACGGACACAGAAGTAGATACAAGAGACAATTATTAACTTTATAGAAGCTTACATAGAAGCTTAGTGAATTACAAGAGAAAATAAATAAAATATGGGAAAGGGATGGGGGGGGTACCAGAAGTGCAAGTGATTTGTGATTGGATAAAGTGATTGGATAGGCTTCACGGGGAAGGAAACTTTGAGAAGAAGAAAAAAAAAGGTTAAAAATGTGAGGGAGTAAAAAAAAAAATGTGAGGGAGTAAAACCCATAGATATTGGCAGAAAAAACACAACAAGAAGAGGGAACAGAAAGTGCAAAGGCCCTGAGGTCTAGGCATGTCTGGTATGTTTGAAGAACAGAAGAGGGGCAGTATTGATGGAGGCAAATAAAGGACAGCAGGATAGTAAGAGAGAACTTTAGAGAATCAACAGGATCTCTATTTGGAGGCAGGGGACAACCAGAGGAAGGGTCTTATAAAAGTAATTGGAAGGACTCTGATATTACTCTCAGTGACAGAGCCAGTCACTGGAGGGACTGAACAGAAAAGAGACATGATTTAACTTATATTTTAAAATGATCACTCTGGTAGTCATGATGACTGAATGGAATTAAGGACAGAGAAGGGAGGTCTTTTAGAAAACTACTGGATTAAGGCAGTATTAATGCAGAAGAATAATGGTAGCCTGAGCCAGGCTGTCTTTACTGACCATATAAATCTGAGGTAAGCATAGGTATACTGGGCTACAGTGGGTGAGTGCATGTATGTCAAGGGAGATTCAGTCAGAGCTAGCATGATCATGTAACCTAATCAACCAGACAGTTCCTATTAAGATCTATTTTATAGGTGTAATAACAAAGTGCCCTATTCTCCTCTCAAAAGTACCCTGGATTAGACAAAGATGACACAAAAAAGGAAAACTTCAGGCCAATATCACTGATGAACAGAGATGCAAAAATTCTTAACAAAATTCTAGCAAACAGAATCCAACAACATATTAAAAAGATCGTACATCATGACCAAGTGGGCTTTATCCAAGGGATGCAAAAATTCTTCAATATTCGCAAATTAATCAATGTGAGACACCACATTAACAAATTGAAAGATAAAAACCACATGATTAGCTCAATAAACACAGAGAAAGCCTCTGACAAAATTCAACATCCATTTATGAGCAAAACTCTTCAGAAGGAAGACATAAAAGGAACATACCTCAACATAATAAAAGCCACATATGATAAACCCAGAGCAAACATCATCCTCAATGGCAAAAAATTGAAAGCATTTCCCCTAAAGTCAGGAACAAGATAAGGTTTCCACTCTCACCACTACTATTCAACATAGTTTTAGAAGTTTTAGCCACAACAATCAGAGAAGAAAAATGAATAAAAGGAATCCAGATTGGAAAAGAAGAAGTAAAACTCTCACTGTTACAGATTACATGATCCTCTACATGGAAAACCCTACAGACACCACCAGAAAGTTACTAGAGCTAAACAATGAACATAGTAAAATTGGAAGATATAAAATTGATACACAGAAATCCCTTTTGTTCCTATACACTAACAATGAGAAAACAGAAAGAGAAATTAAGGAAACAATCCCATTCACCATTGTGATGAAAAAAATAAAATAAATTACTTAGGAATAAATTTACCTAAAGGAACAAAAGACCTACATATATAGAAAACTATAAAAACACTCATGAAAGATATCAAAGATGACACAAATAGATGGAGAAATACACCATGTTCATGGATCAGAAGTATCAATATAGTGAAAATGAGTATACTACCCAAAGAATCTATAGATTCAATGCAATCGCTATCAAGTTACCAATGGTATTTTTCAGAGAACTAGAACAAATCATTTCACAATTTGTATGGGAACACAAAAAAACCTCGATTAGCCAAAGCAATCTTGAGACAGAAGAATGAAACTGGAGGAATCGACCTGCCTGACTTCAGACTATACTACAAACCTACAGTCACCAAGACAGTATGGTACTGGCACAAAGACAGATATATAGATCAATGGAACAGAAGAGAAAGCCCAGAGATAAATCCATGCACCTATGGACACCCTATCTTTGACAAAGAAGGCAAGAATATACAATGGAGAAAAGACAATCTCTTTAACAAGTGGTGCTGGGAAAACTAGTCAACCACCTGTAAAAGAATGAAACTAGAATACTTTCTAATGCCATACACAAAAATAAACTCAAAAAGGATTAAAGATCTAAATGTAAAGCCAGAAACTATAAAACTTCTAGAGGAAAACATAGGCAGAACACTCTCTGACATAAATCACAGCAGGATCATCCAATAGCCACCTCCCAGAGTAAAGGACATAAAAGCAAAAGTAAACAAATGGGACCTGTTTAAACTTAAAATCTTTTGCATAATGAAGGAAACTGTAAACAAGGTGAAAAGACAGCTTTCAGAATGGGAGAAAATAATAGCAAATAAAGCAACTGACAAAGAATTAATCTCAAAAATACACAAGCAGCTCATGCAGCTCAATACCAGAAAAATAAATGACCCAATGAAAAAATGGGCCAAAGAACTAAACAGACATTTCTCCAAAGAAGACATTCAGATGGCTAACAAACACATGAAAAGATGCTCAACATCACTCATTGTCAGAGAAATGCAAATCAAAACCACAGTGGATTGCTATTTCATGCCAGTCAGAATGGCTGCTCTCAAAAGTCTACAAACAATAAATGCTGGAGAGGGTGCACAGAAAAGGGAACCCTCTCACACTGTTGGTGGGAACGCAAACTAGTACAGCCACTATGGAGAACAGGGTGGAGATTCCTTAAAAAACTGGAAATAGAACTGCCATACGACCCAGCAATCCCACTACTGGGAATACACACTGAGGAAACCAGAATTGAAAGAGACAACGTGTACCCCAATGTTCATTGCAGCACTGTTTACAATAGCCAGGACATGGAAGCAACCTAGACGTCCTTTGGCAGTCAAATGGGTAAGTTGTGGTACATGTACACAACGGAATATTACTCAGCTATTAAAAATAACACATTTGAGTCAGTCCTAATGAGGTGGATGAAACTGGAGTCTATTATACAGAGTAAAGTAAGTCACAAAGAAAAACACCAATACAGTATATTAATGCATATATATGGAATTTAGAAAGATGGTAATGATAACTCTATATGGGAGACAGCAAAAGAGACACAGATAAAAAGAACAGACTTTTGGACTCTGTGGGAGAAGGCAAAGGTGGAATGATTTGAGAGAATAGCATTAAAACATGTATATTTCCATACGTGAAATAGATGACCAGTCCAAGTTCGATGTATGAAACAAGGCACTCAAAGACAGTGCAGTGGGACAACCCAGAGGGATGGAGTGGGGAGAGAGTTAGCGGGGGTTTCAGGACGCGGGGATACATGTATACCCGTGGTTAATTCATGTCAATGTATGGCCAAAACTACCAAAATATTGTAAAGTAATTAGCCTCCAATTAAAATAATTAATTTTTTAAAAAAGTACTGTGAATTGGATGGTAATATATATATATATAGTCATCATATATATATATATATATATATTATATACATATAATATATATATAGAGAGAGGGTCATCTTAGTTATAGCCATAGGCATGTGGAAGTAAAATTTGCTGAAATCTAGGATTTGGCCTTAGATATATTATCATGGTGAGATGGAAATGATATATCTTGATTTGCTTCAATATCAAGCATATATTATATGAAATAAGCTTGGGCTTTTCATTGGAATAAGTTGTTTATATTCACTTTTTAAAACATGAAAAATAATAAGAAACTGCCACAACCCTATCTCCAAAATAAAAACTGATAAATATTATATACATAAAACTGGATTTACTTGTATATATACTTCTTTTAAAATACCATGTCTAAATAAATGAGATATCCATGTAAATCCTATAATTATATAGCAGCAGCTAACAGTTATTGAATGGTTAGTTTGTAACAGGAAATATTCTAAGCATTAACCATATTAATTCATATAATCCTCATAACCACTTGATTCAGCAGGTAATATTATTGTCATATTTCACAAGGAAACTGAAGCAATGAGTGATTTACCAAACTTGCTAGAGATAATACATATTTCAAGTAGTAGAGCTAGGATTCAAATCCATACAGTTATGGTACAGGCCCTGTGTTCTTAATAGTTATGCTATATTGGCTCTCAAGTATCACAAGATAAAAGAAGCAATCAGTATCATTCTCATCCAGTGAAAACCAGTTTGGGTGTATCCTCCACACTACCATGTCTTGCTCTATAATCACATAAGCAATTACATTTTGAACCTCTTGAAAAGATGCTGGATTTTCAGTTTAATTTATTTAAAAAAGCAAACAATCCCCCCTCCAGTGGCAACCACTCCAATCTCTCATGACTGTCTTTGTAATATTACAAACATATACCAAATAAACATTTTTTAGGTTTATAATTCCTTACATGAATATATCATTTCATGTCCATTGTTCTTCAACATTTTTACCACAGAACAGTATATCATGTAGATCCTTTTACTTTAATAGAAACAGATCTAATTTTTCCCTTTAAAATTTAGAATGATTACACCATAATTTAGTCATCCATTCCCTTACAAAAGGAAAATCTTTATAATTCATTTTCATTAAAACAATGATGGCAGTATGCAGCTTACCTACCTTTTAGATAGGGCAGATATCTAATAGTAAAAATAATGCTGGATCCACAAACCACAGAATGAGAGAAAATATTTTCAAATGAAGATACTGACAAGTGATTAATCTTGAAAATATACAAAAAGCTCATGAAGGTCAATTTAAAAAAATAATAATCAAAAATGTGAGGAAGATCTAAATGGATATTTTGCCAAGGAAGACATACAGCTGGCCAAAAAGCACATGAAAAGATCCTCAACACCACTAAGTAGTAGAGAAATGCAGACCAAAAATATTACAAAGTATCACCTTACACTGGTCAGAAAGGCCATCATCAAGAAAGTCTAGAAACAACAAATGCTGGAGAAGGTAGAGTGAAAAGGGAAGCCTCCTACACTTCTGGTGGGAATGTAAATTGGCACAGTTACTATGAGAACAGTTTGGAGGTTCCCTTAAAAAAAACTAAATATACCCTTGTGGCTCAGCTGGTAAAGAATCTGCCTGCAATGCAGAAGACCTGAGTTTGATCACTGGGTTGGGAAGATTCCCTAGAGAATGGAAAGGCTACCCACTCCAGTATTCTGCCCTGGAGAATTCCATGGACTGTATAGTCCATGAGGTTGCAAAGAGTCAGACACGACTGAGCGACTTTCACTTTCACTAAAAAAACTAAATATAAGAACTACTGTATGTTCCAGCAATTCCATTCCTGGGCATATATCTGGAGAAAACCATAATTTGAATAAACATGCACGCCAATGTTCATTGTGGCACTATTCACAATAGCCAAGGCATGGAAGCAACCTAAATATCTACAGAGGAATGGATAAAGAAGATGTAGTACATATGTTCAATGGAATATTACTCAGCCATAAAAAGGAATAAAATACTGTCATTTGCAGTGACATGGATGGACCTGGAGACTGTCATACTGAATGAAATAAGCCATAAAGAGAAAGACAAAATCATATGATGTCTCTTATATGTGGAATCTAAGCAAAAAAGTACAAATGAAATTATTTACAGACAGAAATAGAGTCACACGTAGAAAAAAAACTTGAGGTTACTAGGGAAGAAAGGAGTGGGGGAGGGATAAATAAGGAGATTGGGACTGCCATATACAAACGACTATATATAAAATAGATAACTAATAGGACCTATTATATATTTTATCTTAATAATATATATTATATAAAATATATATTAAATAAAATAGATTAATAATAGGACCTACTATATAGCACAAGGAACTCAATACTCTGTAATGACCTATATGGGAAAAGAATCTAAAATATATTGGATATATGTATAATGTGTAATTGACTTAATTTACTGTACTACTGAAACTTACATAACATTGTAAATAACTATACTCCAATAGAATTTTAATTTTTATACTAATGTGCCAAAAATTACTTTACTACACTCCCAGTAGTCTGCTTGATAATGCCCATTTCCTCAAAACTTCTTAAACTTTATATCAGTTTGTTTTTCCATTTATTTTTATTAGTTGGAGGCTAATTACTTTACAATATTGCAGTGGTTTTTGCCATACATTGACATGAATCAGCCATGGATTTACATGTATTCCCCATCCCAATCCCCCTTCCCACCTCCCTCCCCACCCCATCCCTCTGGGTCTTCCCAGTGCACCAGCCCCAAGCACTTGTCTTATGCAAATACAAAAAACCTCGAATAGCCAAAGTAATCTTGAGAAAGAAGAATGGAACTGGATATATCAGTTTTTAATATTAATTTTTTCTAATCTCAGGGGTGAAAATTTAATTTGCAGTTATGCAAAGTTCAGGTATTTTTCAGCTGGCTATGGTGTTTCTAATACTTACTGTATGTTGACCAGTATATCACGTTTACATATGCCAGTCTATAAATCCTGAATGCATACTATCATTCATGTGATAATTATTAGTGGGTAAGAAAGAGGAGGATTACTTAGGAGAAAGAGACAGTAAATAGAAGGCTATTTGTATAATCCAGGACAAAAATGTTTGGAAAAAGGGAATGGTAATGGAGAAAAGGTAACAAATCAAAAGGGATATAAGGAGGCATAGTGCATAAAAGTTCTTGAAGAATTGTTGATCTGGTTACAGGATATACCATGGAAAATGATAGCTATCCAAATTTAGAGTGACCCAAGGAAACATGACTAGGCTGTCACCATAATTTACAAGATAGTGTCTGCCAATGTTGCATTTAGCTGGCAAACATATCTTCATTTTCCTTCAATGGTAATAATTCAAAAGTAAGAAACTAAATTGCAATCTCATCACAATATTTTAAAATGTTATCTTGCTAAAGTGATAAAGAAGGAACAATTCAGAAGAATTAGTGATGATTCTATATAAGTAATAATATTTGAATAGTATTTAAATTCAATTCAGGGCCAGTGACAAGCCTTGATTGTTCAGAACTTTTGTGTAATAAAGTTTTATTAAAGTATAAAAGAGATAGAGAAAGCCTCTGACATAGATATCAGAACGGGGCAGAAAAAGTGCCCTGCTGCACTTTTATAGTTTATAGTAAGGAGTTGCTATATATGATAAGCTAGTTGCAAATTAGAGAAAGGACACGCCTCAAAATTGAGAGAGTTACACCAGGCCCCTCACCCACAAAATTCATTTTGAGATAGCATTGACACAAGGTCATCCTGGGCCATAAAACAATTGACATGAATCTTGAAGAAAGGCAGACTTCCAAGCAAATACACAGTTTCATTAACAGCTTAACAGAACATTTCCCTGAGTAAAACATACTGGTTTGTTGAGCCAAGAAAGGCAGATTCTAAGGCAAATACTTAGTTCATTAGCATAGCTTAAGAAAACCACTTCCATAAGAAAAACTTCATTGGTTAGCTCAAGGTTTGAGAAAAGTTAAGTTCAGGTGGAACCAGGTGCCATGGCAACACAAAATTTTAAAAGAAACCTTCTTTTAATTTTGTATAGAGAAGGGAAAAAAATGTCTGACACTTGTAGTTTGTTTCCTCCTGCTGCTTAAGGAAGAAGAAGAAAAAGTCTGACACTTGCAGTCTATTTCCTCTGTTTGGGGACCCCTAGTCTTCCTGCTTGTTACCCTCTCATCCCCCCCTTTTCTTTCAGGAATATTATACTGTCACCCTGCTTATTTAACTTATATGTAGAGTACATCATGCTAAATACTGGGCTGGATGAAGCACAAGCTGGAATCAAGATTGTGGGGAGAAATATCAATAACCTCAGATACGCAGATGATACCACCCTTATGGCAGCAAGTGAAGAGGAACTAAAGAGGCTCTTGATGAAAGTGAAAGAGGAGCGTGAAAAAGTTGGCTTAAAACTCAACATTCAAAAAACTAAGATCATGGCATCCAGTCCCATCACTTGATGGCAAACAGATGGGGAAATAATGGAAACAGTGAGAGGCTTTATTTTCTTGGGCCCCAAAACCACTGCAGATGGTGACTGTAGCCGTGAAATTAAAAGACACTTGCTCATTTGAAGAAAAGCTATGACCAACATAGACAGCATAGTAAAAAGCAGAGATGTTACTTTGTAAACAAAGGTCCATCTAGTCAAAGCTATGGTTTTTCCAGTGGTCATGTATGGATGTAAGAGTTGGATTATAAAGAAAACTGAGCACCAAAGAATTGATGCTTTTGAACTGTGGTGTTGGAGAAGACTCTTGAGAGTCCCTTGGACTACAAGGAGATCCAACCAGGGAATCAGCCCTGAATATTCATTGGAAGGACTCATGCTGAAGCTGAAACTCCAATACTTTGGCCACCTGATGCAAAGAACTGACTCACTGGAAAAGAACCCCCTGATGCTGGGAAAGATTGAAGGTAGGATGAGATGGGGATGACAGAGGATGAGATGGTTGGATGGCATTACCGACTCGATGGACATGAGTTTGGGCAAGCTCTGGGAGTTGGTGATAGACAGGGAAGCCTGGTATGCTGCAGTCCATGGGATCGCAAAGAGTCAGACACGACTGAGTGACTGAAATGAACTGAACTGATGCTGCCTAGGGAGAGGGGCATTGTTCTCTTCCATAACTGCTTCTGAGCTGATGAGGGGCATCATCCCTAAACTGATGAGGGAACATTCTCCTAACTCTCATATTGAGGATCTCTGATCCAGGGGCCCCAAGTAATAGTTGGAAGAAGCTGTTTGCTCCCTGAATCTATAACTGAGGCTAGAAACAAATCCAGTTACACAGTTATAGATGCAGGGAGCAAACAGCAAAAACATAACAATCAGAATTATTGCAATTAGGATAGTTTTCCACCAAGAGGAATTAGTTAATGCTTCCCAAAATGGGGCAATTGAGGTTTCAGGAATATCCATAGCCTGAGTCATCTTGTTCATGTGTTTTTTAAACTGAGTAATATTAGTGCTCATATCTGGTATATATGTACAGCACTGGGTATGAATAATGGTACAAGTTCCTCTTTGTGCAGCTGTTAGAATATCTAAGATCAATCTGCTTTGTAAAACCACTTTTCTAATCTGTATTTGTTCAGCATTAAGAGCTGAAATAGCTTTTTGAGAATCTTGTAAAGCCTGTTGAGTAAAGTTAGTCAGAGCATCCACTCTCAGCATAATGTCTGTAGTTCCTAGAGAGAGAACAAATATTGCAGCCAAATAATCATACCAGTTTAATACAGACTTGGTTCCGCAAGTTCTAAAATGTTGCAACTTACCAGGCTTCTCTGGAAGCTCTGAAAATGTGAAGCCGTGAGTAAAAGCTAAACCTAGGGTGCATCTCCCTAACCAGCCAGGGGGAAGCCACGCCCATAGGTAAGATGCTAATTCTAATATATTCTCAAAAATGAAGATGGACAGCCATTTATGTAGGTATGTATATAGATTTAGATATGATAGGTAAATGGAGTAGCAAGTACTTACATAGAAATGTTCATTATAGTGATGAGGTTGAAGAAAGAAACAGAATTAGAAGTTCTGAATATCCTATCTCAAATATGGGGCATCACATTAAACTAGTTTATTTTTTGACTCATAAGTTAAAGAATGATTTTGAACAACATAAAAACATGATCCTCTAAGTCATTGGAAAACACAAAAATGAAGTCTCTATACTAAAACTTAGAAAAGCACGGATTTTTTAAAGAAAGCATATAAGACAAATGGGCAGAATAAAATCAATATTAATTATTAAAACAAATGTGAGTTTAACTCCTACGCTGAGATTGAATAGACAGATAGGTAGGTGTGTGTGTGTGTGTGTTTGTGTGTGTGTTTCACTGAATTGAAAAATAATTTGTGAAAGAAAACCTTTGAAAAAGTTAAATATAAAATGTTACACAAATGAAAACAAAAGGAAAACAGGGGTAGCAAAATACCACTTGCAGTAAAATTCAAAACATTAAGTTTTAAATTTAATTTAATTAAGTAAAATTAAAAAAAATAAAGCATTAAGTGGGACCAAAAGTTCATTTTATATTGATAAAGTGTAAGATTTTTAGTGTAGTAAATGTTTTATTTAACTACTAAATAATCATCAGGAAAATATAACTAACTGGTTTATTGAACCCACCAAACTTTGAGAGGTATGATTAACAAATGTTTTTTTCTGTTTTGTTTTTCCAGTCACTGCCTTCAGTCATGCCCTGTTGACCCTGTCTTCTCAATCCATTTAATGACATTTCAGTAGTCTCTTCAGTTGGTCATTTTTAGTGATCATTAAGCAGCATATATTCCAATTAAAAACTATAAACTCATTTCCTCCTTTCCCTCCCAGTCTTGATGATCACACCAAAGGACCTGCAGAGGAGAGAGGTATGGGTTTCTTTTCTTTTAACCCTCCTTCCCTCTCTTCTGGTTCTAGCTTTTCTGGGATGTAAAACCTGAAAAAAGGAAACAGAAGAAACAGCAGGGGTTCTTTCACATAATTGGCTGCCAAAGTGATATTTTTCTTCTCCCATTGCTTCCCTAGTACACACTGCCTGACAATTAACATTTTCTGTTAGGTACTCACAAGAAAGAAAGTCAAGGTCTCTTGCAAGGCACGTTATCAATTTTGTAGGGAGTCCCATAGAAGGTCCTTCCTAACATGCAATTTTTTTAACAGTTGGATTTGCTCTCTTCTAGTTTCAACCCCAGATATAACCCCTCACAGTATATTTGCATAGACTTTGCTGGTGTGGTCCTGTGATCTATCTGGTGGTCAGACCTTTTGAACTATGGCTCGAGGTCAAATAATTTCATCAATGTCCACTTGATCCCAGGAAATCCATTTCCTTGCCATGTCAAACACAGGAAATTCAAAGTAAATTGGAATGAGATATCAATATACTTCACATATAGGCACACATTTTCTTGGAAAACTAGCTTCAGTTAACTAGGGATGGGAGAAGTACTTCCACCTTTCCTTACGGAAAAGAAACGGAAAAGTTACGGCACACATCAACAGGCCAATGGCTCACTAATCAAAAAAATCTGCCCACTGCACAAACAAGTGTTTATATTATGAGTGTCTGATCCTGACTTCTGTACTTTTATTCAAGAATGTGGAGTACTTGATATATTTTTGTCCTCAGCTTTGAAAGCTAACTCTCCAAGTTCAGGAAAATATGAAGCCCCATACAGTATTCTATTATATAGAATATAAAAGAAGAAAAAGAAATGTAGATGTAATGGTTATCAATAAAAAGAAAATAACTAGAAAATAATGATTCTTGTTTTCTCAATTTTCATTACTTGAATCAACAAAACTTAATTAGAATAATAAATATCTAAATATCACAATTAATAATATTGATTTAAGAATAATCTATGGACTATTATAACTAATAAACTAAGATTAAACTATATGACTGTGCCTACAAGTTTTTTAAATGATCTCTTATCAAGCCACAAAAAAAACCTCAATAAATTATGCAAAATATTCATTATACAGGTTCCAAAAACATCTCTAGTGCAATGAGATGAAATTAACTAGGAGATAAAAACAACAACAAAACCTAACCAACATGAAAACAATTATCCTTAATTTTATTTAGGCAAAAATAAGAATCAGAACTTCACTCACAAACCAAACTGAAAATTAGATTTCAGTCTTGGTCCACAGAATTTATACTTAAACTTTTGGCCTCCGTGCTTAAAAGTGACAGACACTATAAAGAACAAAAGTCAGCATACTATGGACTACAGGTAAATTCTAATCCACTACACTTCTTTTTAATAAATTAGGTTTTATGGAAACATAAATCAAATTCATTTATTTTTACTTTTTCCATGGCTGCTTTGCTGCCAATGGCAGTTTAATAGTTATGACAGAGATCATTAGACCAGAAAAGTCCAAAATATTCACTATCTAGCCCTTACAGAATAAATTTGTAAGCTCTGATAAACAGATGAAACAAAAAGATAAATTCACCTTGCTGATAGTTTCCTTTGTTGTGCAAAAGCTTTTAAGTTTCATTAGGTCCCATTTGTTTATTTTTGCTTTTATTTCCAATATTCTGGGAGGTGGGTCATAGAGGATCCTGCTGTGATTTATGTCAGAGAATGTTTTACCTATGTTCTCCTCTAGGAGTTTTATAGTTTCTGGTCTTACATTTAGATCTTTAATCCATTTTGAGTTTATTTTTGTGTATGGTGTTAGAAAGTGTTCTAGTTTCATTCTTTTACAAGTGGTTGACCAGTTTTCCCAGCACCACTTGTTAAAGAGGTTGTCTTTTTTCCATTGTATAGTGTTGCCTCCTTTGTCGAAGATAAGGTGTCCAGAGGTTTGTGGATTTATCTCTGGGCTTTCTATTCTGCTCCATTGATCTATATTTCTGTCTTTGTGCCAGTACCATACTGTCTTGATGACTGTGGCTTTGTAGTAGAGTCTGAAGTCAGGCAGGTTGATTCCTCCAGTTCTATTCTTCTTTCTCAAGATTACTTTAGCTATTCGAGGTTTTTTGTATTTCCATACAAATTGAGAAATTATTTGTTCTAGTTCTGTGAAAAATACCATTGGTAGCTTAATAGGGATTGCATTGAATCTATAGATTGCATTGGGTAGAATAGCCATTTTGACAATATTGATTCTTCCAATCCATGAACACGGTATGTTTCGCCATCTCTTTGTGTCCTCTTTGATTTTTTTCATCAGTGTTTTATAGTTTTCTATGTATAGGCCTTTTGTTTCTTTAGGTAGATATACTCCTAAGTATTTTATTCTTTTTGTTGCAATGGTGAATGGTATTGTTTCCTTAATTTCTCTTTCTGTTTTCTCATTGTTAGTGTATAGGAATGCAAGGGATTTCTGTGTATTAATTTTATATCCTGCAACTTTACTATATTTGTTGATTAGCTCTAGTAATTTTCTGGAAACTATAAGCAAGGTGAAAAGACAGCCCTCAGATTGGGAGAAAATAATAGCAAATGAAGAAACAGACAAAGGATTAATCTCAAAAATCTACAAGCAACCCCTGCGGCTCAATTCCAGAAAAATAAATGACCCAATCAAAAAATGGGCCAAAGAACTAAACAGACATTTCTCCAAAGAAGACATACAGATGGTTAACAAACACATGAAAAGATGCTCAACATCACTCACTATCAGAGAAATGCAAATCAAAAACAAAGAGGTACCATTACACGCCAGTCAATGGCTGCTATCCAAAAGTCTACAAGCAATAAATGCTGGTGAGGGTGTGGAGAAAAGGGAACCCTCTTACACTGTTGGTGGGAATGCAAACTAGTACAGCCGCTATGGAGAACAGTGTGGAGATTTCTTAAAATCTGGAAATAGAAGTGCCATATGACCCAGCAATCCCACTTCTGGGCATACACACTGAGGAAACCAGATCTGAAAGAGACACGTGCACCCCAATGTTCATCACAGCACTGTTTATAATAGCCAGGACATGGAAGCAACCTAGATGCCCATCAGCAGACGAATGGATAAGGAAGCTGTGGTACATATACACCATGGAATATTACTCAGCCATTAAAAAGAATTCATTTGAATCAGTTCTAATGAGATGGATGAAACTGGAGCCCATTATACAGAGTGAAGTAAGCCAGAAAGATAAAGAACATTACAGCATGTTGACACATATATATGGAATTTAGAAAGATGGTAATGATAACCCTATATGCAAAACAGAAAGAGACACAGATATACAGAACAGACTTTTGGACTCTGTGGGAGAAGGTGAGGGTGGGATGTTTCGAGAGAACAGCATCGAAACATGTATATTTTCTAGGGTGAAACAGATCACTAGCCCAGGTTGGTTGCATGAGACAAGTGCTCGGGCCTGGTGCACTGGGAAGACCCAGAGGGATCGGGTAGAGAGGGAGGTGGGAGGGAGGATTGGGATGGGGAATACATGGAAATCCATGGCTGATTCATGTCAATGTATGACAAGACCCAGTGTGGTATTGTAAAGTGATTAGTCTCCAACTAATAAAAATAAGTGAAAAAAAAAAAGAGAAATTCATGATGAAAACAAGAAAAACATTTTCATGGACCATATAAACAAAAAATATGCATTAACTTGAAGGAAAAAACAATAGGAATTGTAGCATAAGATTCAATAAATGCCAAAAGACAAGAGGTAAACAACTTTAAAATGGTATGAGAAAAAGAAATGCTTGTCACCTTAGATGTATGTGCTGTGTTTAGTCACTCAGTTGTGTCCAACTCTTGCGACCCCAGGGACTATGACCCACCAGGCTCCTCTGTCCCTGGGATTCTCCAGGCAAGAATTCTGGAGTGGGTTGCCATTTCCTTCTCCAGGGGATTTTCCCAAGAATTGAACCTGTGTCTCCTGTATCTTCTGCATTGCAGGCAGGTTCTTTACACATTGAAAATATATCCTTTAAAAATGAAGGTGGGGCAGCCAGTTTGGAAAATACTCTGACAGTTCTTCAAAAAGAGAAATGGAAGAGTGTTCACACACAGAAGAAAAATCAAAAACAAAACTTTTAAACCAGTGTTCTTAGCAGAATTATTCACAAAAGCCAAAGGTTAAAAATCCCAAATGGGGACATCCCTGGTACTGTATTGACTAAGACTGTGCTTCCAATGCAGGGGGCCTGCGTTCCATCCCTTGTTGGAGAACTAGATTCCACATGCTGCAACTGACAGTTTTCTTGCCACAGCATGCTACAACTAAGTCCTGATACAGCCAAATAAATAAATCAATTTTTAAAAATCCCAAATGTCCATTCACTGATAAGTGGATGAACAAAATGTAGGCTATGCCTATGCTGGAATATTAGTTGACATAAAAAGGAATGCTGTACTGATACATGGCACAACATGGATTAACACTGAAAAATTAAGCTAAGTTAAGAAATTCAGACAAAAAAATCACATATTATATGATTCCAGCAAGATTAAATGTACGGAATAGGCATTAAATTTATAGAGATAGAGGTCTTTCCTGGTGGCTCAGTTGTAAAGAAATTGCCTGCAATGTGGAAATCACAGGTTTGATTCCTGGGTTGGAAAGATCCCCTGGAGACGGAAACAGCAACCCACTCCAGTGTTCTTGCTGAGAAATCCCATGGACAGAGGATTCTGGAGGGCTACAGTCCATGGGATCACAAGAGTCAGACACAACTTAGTGACTAAACCACCACCACCATAGAGATAGAAAGCAGATTAGTGGTTACCAGAGGAATTGGGATAAGGTGTAAATGAGGAGTGACTACTAATGGGTATGGACTTCTGCTTTTATTTAGAGCATAGAAAGCTGGAAAGATCACTACTTCCACTTTAATAATAATAAAAAGTCAAATAATCTTCAAAATCATAACTTTTCCTGAGTGCACTAGACTTGAATTCACAAGGCAAGCAACCAAGTAAATAAAATTCCAAAGAGTGACAAGCCCCACCAAAGAGAAATAGGATACCTGAACTGTCTCACCTTTGACAGAGCATGGGAAAAAGAGGTAGCCATCATACAGGCAGGTAAGAAAAAAATCAGTTCCTAAAGGCCAATTGTGGACTACACTTTGAAACAAAGCTCTTTCAACACAAGTAGTTGTTTAGTAGAATTTAGTGAATTTTTATGTTCTTCATTACATATTTCCATATTGCTTGAATTGTTCATAATGAAATTTTTTAATTATAAAACCAATACAATGGAGGTTATTTGTTTACTGTAGAGGGAGGGTGGGAATCTACAAATGATATGAATAGGAAAATCACAGAAGAGGAAGCTGAATGCCCCATGTGTGCATGTGTGCAGAGTCGTGCCCAACTCTTTGAGACTCCATGGACTGTAACCTGCCAGGCTCCTCTGTCCATGGAGTTTTCCAGGCAAGAATCCTAGAGTGGGTTGCTATTTCCTTCTCTAAGGGATCTTCTTGACCTAGGGATTGAACCCTCATCACGTGTGTCTCCTGAACTGGCAGGCAGATTCTTTACCACTAGCACCACCTGGGAAGGCCCAATGCTCTATAAACATACTGATAGTATATAACCAATATTATTGATAGTAAAGGAAATGCAAAATACAAAAATAATGAAATATCATTTCATATCTCTATAGTGACAAAATATTTTTATAAATTCCCTGTACCATTTGTTGGTAGGGATGTGAGAAAATAGGGAGGGGAGCTCTCATAGTCTTCTGAATAAATTGTTATCACCACATTCTGGAAAAATCCTTTGAGTTAAACATGGTGATATCTAAGGGAGCTTAGATTTCACATCTAGAAATATACCCTAGAGAAATTTTTATACAAGTGTATATGGGGTAAAATAAGAATGTGCATTTGAGAAATAAGAACATCAATCAATAAACTGCAGTGGGTTAATGAAAATATACTATCACAAGCTGAAATCAAGACTGCTGGTAGCAATGTCAACAATCTCATATATGCAGATGATACAGCTTTAATAGCAGAAAATGAAGAATATCTAAAGAAACTTTCGAAAGCAGAGAGTGAAAAGGCTGGGTTAAAGCTCAACATTCAAATAACTAAGATCATGACATCTGGTCCCATTACTTCATGGCAAACAGAAGGGGAAAAAGTGGAAACAGTGACAGATTTTATTTTCTTCGGCTTGAAAATCACTATGGATGGTGACCGCAGTCTTGAAATTCAAAGACACTTGCTCCTTGGAAGGAAAACTATGACAAACATAGACAGCATATAAAAAGCAGAGACATCACTTAACCAACAGAAATCTAGATAGTCAAAGCTATGGTTTTTTCCAGTGGTCATGTGCAGATGTGAGAGCTGGACCATAAAGAAGGCTGAGCACCCAAATAATTGATGCTTTTGAATTGTGGTGCTGGGGAAGACTTGAGAGTCCCCTGAACTGCACAGAGATCAAACCAGTCAATCCTAAAGGAAATCAACTGAAACTGAGTGATTCCAATACTTTAGTCATCTGATGCAAAGAGCTGACTCATTGGAAAAGACCGCAATGCTGGGAAAGTTTGAAGAAGGTAAAAGGAGAAGGGGCAGCAGAGGATAAGGTGGTTAGACAGCATCACCAACCACTGGACATGAATCTGAGAAACTCTGAGATATGAAAGAATTATATATCCACCTATAGAAGAATTACATATTGTGTATGGATAAATATATAGTAAACGAATGGTAACAAGAATGTGAAAGATGAGCATGTAAGTCATACTAAAGGGAGATATGTTGCTGCTGCTAAGTCACGTCAGTCGTGTCCGACTCTGTGCGACCCCATAGATGGCAGCCCACCAGGCTCCGCCGTCCCTAGGATTCTCCAGGCAAGAATACTGGAGTGGATTGCCATTTCCTTCTCCAGTGCATGAAAGTGAAAAGTAAAAGTGAAGTCGCTTTGTCGTGTCCTACTCTTCGCGACCCCATGGACTGCAGCCTACCAGGCTCCTCCGTCCATGGGATTTCCCAGGCAAGAGTACTGGAGTGGGTTGCCATTGCCTTCTCCAAAAGGGAGGTATAGAGGGAGAGTAATCTTAGGCAGGGTAAACTAGAGGCTTCAATTGATCACTAAAGTATTATATCTTTAAAAACATCTAATTGAAGCAAATATGAAATTATGATAAGATTTTTACAAACTGTCATGTTTGCTACTGTATTCTTTTTGAGACTGAGGCTTCTCTGGTGGATCAGATGGTAAAGAATCCACCTGCAATGCAGGAGACCTGGGTTTAATCCCTAGGTTGGGAAGACCCCCTGGAGGAGGGCATGGCAACCCGCTGCACTTTCTTGCCTGGAGAGTCCCCAAGGACAGAGGAGCCTGGCAGGCTACAGTCCATGGGGTCACAAAGAGTCAAACACGACTGAGCAACCTAGCACAGAACACAGCACAATACTAAAATTTAAATGAGTACAATTACAACAAAAACTCTAAACTAAGGAAGTTTGGCCTAAATTTGGTCACAATTGTAAAATTTTAATTTTTAATACATCCAATATAAAATTAAAAAGATGAAAAAAACTATTCATTTGACTTAAGAAAATAATAAAATCACTCCTTGGGGAGTAGGAGAAAGAAGTTATGAAAATAATCAGAGAACTTCTTAAATTATAAAACAGAAAAATATGACAACATTGGTAAATACAAATTTTTCCCTAAAAAGGGGGAAAACTGACGGTGGCCCGCGAGGCTCGTCGCAGACAACGCGGCGGCGATGTCCGCGAGCCAGGCGGGAGCCGCGGCGGCAGCGGCGGGGCCTCGCGGACGGCACGGCGGCCTGGGCTTCGGCCTTCCTCCGGTTCCTAGGAAGCGGGCCGACGGCCAGCGCGGCAGCAGCAGCGGCAGAGACGGAGGCTCCGGCGCGTCTCTCTCCTCCCCTTGAGCCTGAGCCGGGGGAGGCCAGGCGGCCCGGGTGGCTGGAGAGGGGTCCGCTGCCCGAGAATGGGAATTCTCTTCACCAGGATATGGAGACTGTTCAATCACCAGGAGCACAAAGTTATCATTGTTGGGCTGGATAATGCAGGAAAAACTACCATCCTTTACCAGTTTTCTATGAATGAAGTTGTACATACGTCCCCAACAATAGGAAGTAATGTAGAAGAGATAGTGATTAATAATACACGTTTTCTAATGTGGGACATTAGTGGCCAAGAATCTCTTCGTTCTTCCTGGAACACTTATTATACTAACACAGAGTTTGTAATAGTTGTTGTGGACAGTACAGACAGAGAAAGGATTTCTGTAACTAGAGAAGAACTCTATAAAATGTTAGCCCATGAGGACCTAAGGAAAGTTGGATTGCTGATTTTTGCTAACAAACAAGATGTTAAAGGATGCATGACTGTAGCAGAAATCTCCCAGTTTTTGAAACTAACTTCTATTAAAGATCACCAGTGGCACATCCAGGCATGTTGTGCTCTTACTGGCGAGGGGTTATGCCAAGGACTTGAATGGATGATGTCACGACTTAAGATTAGATGATCTCTACTGACCTCTTCTCATAGACTTTGTGTAAATGAAGTGCTGGACTTTACCTGAAAGCTGCAAAAATTAATGGTTTAGATATATTTATAATAAACTGATTTAAACATTTAAACTTTTTCTATAAGAAGAAAAATTAAGACCACTTATTTGAAAACACAGATGAAGTTTCACCTTTCAATCTGCTTTCTCATTAGTTCCTTCCAAAGCAAGGTCTTAAAGCTGTGATTGACATTTTTCTCATAATGAATCCTCTCAGGACACTGTGTAGCCTGTGGTAAGTACAAAGGGAGAGGAAGACATTTTTAACTTTCAGAGCTTTATTATCAGTATAACCCTCCCTTGTTGAATGTCGTGCTCTTCCTGTTCCATTAAGTCAAAATACAAATCAGCACAGATACTCAGTTTCCAATATTTTAAAATGTAATTATGAAAAGTATTTTACATAAGGTTGTGTATGTATTGTGTATATACCTCAAGTTCGAGTTAATGGCTTTGAATCATGTTCTTAAAGAAAAGCAAATAACACAGAAACTAGTATCCTTAGTTACAGATATAACGGGATGAGTACTGGCATTGATGGTGAGTGCCATCTCGTACTTCCCCTATGTTCTCTGTATCATACTAACCTACCCCCAAATCATTGAGCCGCTCTTTTAAAAAAAAAGAAAGGACAGAGCTTCACATTGTGTCCCTGATTTTTTACTGAGCGAATCACATACATGGAAAGCTGTAATCTGGCTGAGTGGAGTGTCTGTCATATTCTCGACTTAGTATTACTGGTGGACAGAATAGCACACTGAGCAGTGATCAGATTGCTCCCTTTATTGGACCTTATGCCATCTAAATTTACTGAGTGAATTGTTAATCCATTAATTGGCCAATCATTAATTGTGATTAAAATTATAAAGTGATTTTTTTTCAGCATTAATTGGAAACTGTTGTGTGATATATGTCTACCAAGAGAAGTATCACGCCATAAACATTGTCAAATAATTTAGCTACAGTCTTCTTAGATAACAAATTATATGTCAAGCATTTAAAGTGAATTTGAGATGAAAGGTGAAGCGTATTTTCTAAGCAGTGAAGATAATTTGAAAATTCCTGATTTCTTAGGAGTTGAAGTAGGTTGAGGTTTTATTTGTGTCTAAGTTTTCTTTTATCATCTTTATACCATGTGAATGTATTGTTTGACAGTTACAAAATACGAATTTTTTTTAATGCTTTTAAGAATTTGGTTTAAAAATTGATCAACATAATGTATTTTATTAAGAAGTAACTTAGCCCCCAAACTTTATATGTTTACTTGGGTATTTCTTTTTTCTCCACCTGAAAATCTAAGATATTTCTGTTGTAACTGTAAGCAAACTTATCCTAAATGTGTTAAAACATATTCTTGGGTACTGTTTTTTAATATACTATGTTTGGATTAAACAAACATCTTATTTAGGGTTATCATGCTCAACTTTGGAAAGAACAAAGCTCCATACCTCTGTTCATGTGACAAAGATCTAAATGTAAGACCAGAAACTATAAAACTCCTAGAGGAGAACATAGGCAAAACACTCTCCGACATAAATCACAGCAAGATCCTCTATGACCCACCTCCCAGAATATTGGAAATAAAAGCAAAACTAAACAAATGGGATCTAATGAAACTTAAAAGCTTTTGCACTACAAAAGAAACTATAAGTAAGGTGAAAAGACAGCCGTCAGATTGGGAGAAAATAATAGCAAATGAAGAAACAGACAAAGGATTAATCTCAAAAATATACAAGCAACTCCTGCAGCTCAATTCCAGAAAACTAAATGACCCAATCAAAAAATGGGCCAGAGAACTAAACAGACATTTCTCCAAAGAAGACATACAGATGGCTAACAAACACATGAAAAGGTGCTCAACATCACTCATTATTAGAGAAATGCAAATCAAAACCACAATGAGGTACCATTACACACCAGTCAGGATGGCTGCTATCCAAAAGTCTACAAGCAATAAATGCTGGAGAGGGTGTGGAGAAAAGGGAACCCTCTTACACTGTTGGTGGGAATGCAAACTAGTACAGCCGCTATGGAGAACAGTGTGGAGATTTCTTAAAATACTGGAAATAGAACTGCCATATGACCCAGCAATCCCACTTCTGGGCATACACACTGAGGAAACCAGATCTGAAAGAGACACGTGCACCCCAATGTTCATCGCAGCACTGTTTATAATAGCCAGGACATGGAAGCAACCTAGATGCCCATCAGCAGATGAATGGATAAGGAAGCTGTGGTACATATACTCCATGGAATATTACTCAGCCGTTAAAAAGAATTCATTTGAATCAGTCCTAATGAGATGGATGAAACTGGAGCCCATTATACAGAGTGAAGTAAGCCAGAAAGATAAAGAACATTACAGCATACTAACACATATATATGGAATTTAGAAAGATGGTAATGATAACCCTATATGCAAAACAGAAAAAGAGACACAGATGTACAGAACAGACTTTTGAACTCTGTGGGAGAAGGTGAGGGTGGGATGTTTCAAAAGAACAGCATGTATACTATCTATGGTGAAACAGATCACCAGCCCAGGTGGGATGCATGAGACAAGTGCTCCGGCCTGGTGCACTGGGAAGACCCAGAGGAATCGGGTGGAGAGGGAGATGGGAGGGGGGATCGGGATGGGAAAAAAAAAAAAGGGGGGAAAACTTTAGCAAGCATAACAAACAAAATGAAAACATAAAGAAAGCAGATAACAAAGAACATTAAGAATTAGAGGAGAAAAAAATAAAGTGAAAAATAAATTATGATAATAAACTTGAACAGTAGGTAATTTGCTAACTAAATAAAACTTAGATTCAATTTAATTAAGAAAGCTCAATATACAAATATCAGCTGATGTAATTACATGATATGCTATAGCATAATCTCCATACTAGTTGCCAGAATCAGTTTAAATTAATCCATCCTTTTAGTTTTAACCTATTTCAGAAATTATAACATTTCAGGAAAGTTTACTTTGCAAACCTAACAGAACCCTGAGCCCAATACCTAAGAAAGAGAGCCCAAAGTAGAAAAATGAATCAATCTCAACTGTAAATAGAAATAATTAAATCATAAATATGAAGGAAATTATTGTAACTTAGTTGTACTTTTTCCAGGAATGTGAGACTCATTTTTTAAAATTAAATACATATTTTACCATAAGAATTGAAATAATGGAAGCCAAAAACTCAAACTATGTGGTTTCCTCAGTAGGTACAGAACAAATATTTGATAAAATTGATATTCATTGCTAATGAAAAAGTCTTAATAACTTAAGGGGAAAAACATACTTAACACACTAAACTGTACTTGTCCCAGACCAACAATAAATATTGAACATAATCATGAATTAAGTGTATTAGAATTATCTGGGAATCTTTTTACCATACCAGTTCTTGAGCCCCAACAATTCTAATTAAGGAACTTGCATCTGTAAAACTTCCCTGATTATTCTAAGGCAGACTGTGGAATATACAGTGAGGAACACTACATTACAGGCTGTCCATTATAGTGAGTAATAAGAGTATACCAGCTATTACCACAATTATTCAGCATTTTCTGAAAAATCTTGTCAAAAGTATTATGAAAAACATAAATAAAATACTCAAAGGTAGAAATCATTTTAGATATAATAATACTGTCCAGAGAATAAGATAGAGGACATATGAAAACTTATCAGAAATAATCAAGGCATTACTGTGCCAAAAAGTCAGAAAGGCAATTCAATAAAACTTCCCATTTTTCTCTATACAGACAGGAATTATAGATAAATGTTCCTAACACAAAAAATGGAACGTCTGAAAATAAGGACAAGGCATTCTGAAGACTAAAAATTACTGCATAATTTTTTAAAAGTAATTCCACATAATGTATGATTTTTAAAAATGGAGAAAACTTCACAAGGGAAAGTAGAAACAGATGACTACTGAATTGCTTACCATGAACAGCTGTACCCACTAGCCCAGAGTCTCAACTATAAATACTTTGATTTTTACAAAGAGCAACAGCTCTTTCTGCCAAATAAAGAGTGTACACAGGTCCCGTATTCAACACAAAAAGGTGAGCAAATGCCAATGAAAAGTCAAGTTCACAGTCATAACTACTAGGTAGAGACTAGGGAAATGAACATATAATATATGGGATCATTAACATATTCTATGGAGCACCCTGAAGAAACTGACAATGGAAGATGAGCTTAGAAATACAGCTTCAAAAGTATGTAATACAAAAAGCACTAAACACAAAAGAATAAGGAAATCAGATAATTTATAAGAATGCAAAGGCATGATTATAAAATTACAAAATTAAAGTCCTATTCAAACAGTTCTAAAAATTTACAAACAAATAATTCCTTGAAATAAGTATTGGGTTTATAAAATAAACCAACAAAATATATATGGAATAAACATGAATCTTTTAAAGTAAGACTATTTGGGTAAATGAAAAATTAGCACACTAATTTTTCTGAAACTGGCAATTTCAAGGAAATAATAGGTAAGTTGATAGATCCTAAAAAGTTAAAACACACAAATAGAGGAGGCTATTTAGGTCACAGTATGTATAGGACCTGTCACCCTATTACAGAGAAAGGATGCAAATAGATAACATTTTTATTAATGCAGCTTCATATAAGGGATTTCCTACCACTTTTAATAGATCTCGCCCTCATCAGTATATTTTAGTTTCACATTCTTCAACCAGCCTGAAGTTCTCAGAGTAGAGTTTGAAAGTGCAAAGTTACTTTAGAATATTTTAGGCTTTAAGTTTGTTCCTGTTTCCATGACTGGTTCCTAAAGAGAGAAGAGCCTTGCAAATCAAAGTGTGGTCTGAGGACCAGCAGCACTGGCAAGACCTTGAAGTCTGTTAGAAATGCAGAGTTTCAGACCATATGCAAGATCTGCTGAATTAGAATATGCATTTTTAAGAGAGCCCCAAGTAATTGTTATAATGTTAAAGTTCAAGACCACTGGCTTATAAAGGGCAAAACAGTAAAAATTTAAGGGTTCTGGACCACTCTGTCATTGTTGCAACTATTTGATCCTTCCACTGTATTGAAAAAGGAGTCAGAGACAATACATAAACAAATGAATGCATCTGTGTTACATGAAAACTTTATAAAAATAAGTGGTAGTGGACTTCTGATTTGGCTAAGATGGAATAGTCCCATTATTCCTTCCATATACAGATCATAATACAAAAAAACAAACATAGAAGAAAAGAAGAATCCAACAAGAGGAACAACATGTTAACAGGTTCTAACAATTTCCTTCTTGCCTCCTATATATCAGAGATCAGGGTGCTAGAAAAGCCTATAACATAGAAGCACCAACATACATAAATAATTCTGCTTCTTTTAGGAAAAGGAAAGAGGAAAATGGTAGCTTAGCAGAAAAGACCCACAAAAGGTGATAACAGCCACAATTCTCCAGCCAAATACCAAAGAAAAGTTGTACTTCTATCTTGTAGAGTCAGAAGGGCTAACACTTGGAGAGAGTAAAAGAAAAAAATGAAGATAAGATTTTTAAACTTTGCTTGAACTGCTAAAATGTTGATACAAGAAGAGCAGAATAAGTTACAAATATTAATAATGTTTGCAATAGTAATTATTATAATATAATAATTTATAATATAAATATGTAACACAAATATAATTTGTAATAATAAATATAATGTAATACCTAGAAAATCTACTTATATATATACACACACACACAAAGAGATAAACTTAAAATTCTATATATAACTCTAAAGGAATTACTAAAAATATTCAACTAACACATGTAAGGATGTGAAAAGAAGAACAAGAAACACAGCAAACAAACTAAAAACAAAATAGCAATCATGAACCTAATATATTAATAATGTTATTAATGCAAATAGTCTAAACAAATTAAAAGGCAGAATTTGTGGAACAGATACATATTATAAAAATTCCCACAGGATCCATCTATATGTTATTCAAAAGAAAGTTCCTTTTATCTATAATAATGTAGGTATTTTGGAAGTAAAAGGAATACCATGTGTACTAGTCAGGAATCTCCAGAGAAACCAAACCAACAGAGAGGAAAGAGGGAGAGAGCAAGCATCTACAGAAAAACAAACAAACCTATAGCTACCATTATATTTAATTGTAAGAAAACCTGAAAGCTTTCTCCTTAAGATCAGAAACAAAGCAAAGATGTCTGCTCTCACCACTCTTATTAGATATACTGCTGGAAATCCACACTATTGAATAAATTTTAACAAAGAAATAAAGTATTATAATTACAAAGGAAGAGATAAAACTGTCGGTATTTGCAGATCCTGGAGCTAATAAGTACAAATCTACCAAATGTGTAAAGTGGTGACTCTCATGTTGAAAAGCAATTATGCTGAAAAATAAGGAAGTGCATATCCTAATGACACAGCAACTGCATTTCTAGAGAACATTATCAAAGATATAAACAAGGAGTCACATATAAGAATATAATTATATCATATCATTGTTCATGATATCAATATTCATTATACCATTAATTATAATAAAATAGAAAACACACACAATAATATATTTTTATCTATAATAGTAAGGTTCAATTTTCTAGTTCTAAGTCCTAAATACTACCATTGTCATTTTGGATCAGTCATTAAATAATGTAAAGTGCTACTGTAGATATTTTTATTTCCATTTCATGTTTTCTGTTAAAGAAATACAATCCATAATACTGGACTTTCTTTTTTATTGAAGTATAGTTGTTGTACAATATTATACTATTTTCAGGTATACACCATAGTGATTCAATATTTTTGCAGATTACTCCATTTAACGTTATTTCAAAATAGTGGTTATATTTCCCTGTGCTGTACAATATATTTTTGTTGCTTATGTATTTTATGCACAGCATGAGGAATCTAAAAAATAAATAAATATAACCAGAACAAAAAAGAAACAGACTCACAGATATAGAAAACAAACTAGTGGATATCAGTCGAGAGAGGAAAGGGGAAAGGAGCAAAATAATGTTAGAGGATTAAGAGCTACAAACCACTATGTATAAAATGAACTTTATTTTTAATTTATTAAATGCACTTAATGTTGTTGAACAAATCAATTATCCTTCTTTATTCATTTTAAATGAAAAACTTTCTAAAAACAAAAGAGAGAAAGAGAGAGAACTCTTCATTGGTTATCTCTTATATTCCAGGTACTATACTAGGAGTTGAAGATATAGAATTAATAGAGAAGTGAGACACCTGTAGATTACTAATATAAAAATCCAGACAATAATGAAATCCTGAATTAAAGTATTGGCAATGAGAACTTCAAAAAAAGTTTTCATTCAAGATATGACATGGAAGTAAAAATGACAAGACTTGACAATAGGCTGGATGTTGAAAATGAAAGAAAATGATGAGTCTATGATTAACTCCCAAGGATTTTTACTGGATGGTTGGGTGGATGGAGGCACTCCTAAGTGAGTTAAACAATACAAAGAAAACACAACTTTGAGGATAAAGATGACTAAGTACAACTGAGATATATTTACATTTGTGTACCTATGAGACATCTTGATAGAAAGGTATATTTCCTATTTCATCACTCTTTTATAGTTCATATTGTTCTGTTCTTGCCTAGACTTATTGCTGTTACTTTGTTTTTCTTTTTACATAACTCTTAATCCTTGCCTTTAGGTGTCCCTTATCTGATCTTTCCAATTCTTCTTTATTCAATTAGAGCAATCAGAATTTCTTACCATAACCCTGGCCCTGATGTACCATGGCTCAGTGCAAATGGACACATATGTTCTGTTGTTTTCAACTGTCTTCCAGTTATACCAGAATTTCTTTAGTCTTTCTGACTAATGACTCTTTCTAGGACATAACACCTACAGAGACAAATGTGTTCTGGGAGAAAGCTTATAAAATTCAACAAATTCATCAAATCTCAAAAGAGATTATGAAAGTGTTAGTTGCTGAGTCATGCACAACTCTTTGCAACCCTATGAACTATAGCCCGCCAGGCGCCTCTGTATATGGATATTTCACGCAAGAATACTGGAGTGGGTTGCCATTTCCTTCTCCAGGGGATCTTCCCAACCTAGGGGTAGGACCCAAGTTTCCTGCATTGCAGGCAGATTCTTTACCACTGAGCCACTGGGGAAGCCCTTTTAGTGCTTACTATATATTAACTCCTTTAATCTCAAACTGATTCTATGAGGTGTTTTACCACTATTATCACCATTTTAGAGATCAGTAAATAAAATAGAAATTGGATAACTTGCCCAAGCTCACAGAGTTGATGATTACCAGAGCTCAGATTCAAATACCAGGCCAATTTAACTCCAAAGACTACAGCATTAACTACTGCTCTATTCTATTTGTAAATGGGCAAAGTAGGAATTCATCCCAGTCCTGTCTTACTCCAGACCTTATTTTTAATCCAATACTCTGTGTTTCCCCACCAGTCTGGTAGGTTGTCCCTAAAAATGATACTAAACAATAAATTACAAAAACTTAGTAATGACCTCAAAGTTTACCATCCTACTTCAAGTGTCCTAGTTTCTCTCCTACATATTGAAGTAAGATTTGAATGCTTACTTCAGATACTGCTTACGAATTAAAATGAGTGAAGAAGGCCTCTGTGAACGTATCTAAACCAATGCTGCCTACATTTACCTTCATCACGACACATGTAAATGCTGTACATAGCCAGTGTCACCATCTTAGGGGCTTTGATTATCTCAGACCACATTTAGTCACCTAAAAGCTCAGAGAATCAATATACCAGGCTCACTTGAAACACTTTCCTGAAAAATTGGTTGCCAAGCTCTTGTCTAAACCTTCCTTAAATCTTTTTCTATTTTTCAACTTCACTAGCATTTAGGTAACACATGTTCAAAAGGTAAGGAAATTGTAGTGTGGAGGATGAGAAAAGGGAAGAGTATACAAAAAGTCTCAGGGACGGTCCTAAGATGGCAGATGAATAGGATGGGGAGATTGCTTTCTCCCCCACAAATTCATCGATAGAACATTTGAACGCTGAGCAAATTCCACAAAACAACTTCTGAACACTGGCAGAAGACATCAGGCACCCAGAAAGGCAGCCCGTTGTCCTTGAAAGGGGGTAGGACAAAATATAAAAGATAAAAAGAGAGACAAAAGAGTTAGGGATGGAGATTTGTCCCAGGCAGGGAGTCTTAAAAGAGGAGAAGTTTACAAACACCAGGAAAACCTCTTACCAGCAGGTCTATGGGGAGTTCTGGAATCTCAGAGGGCAACATAAGCAGGAGGAAAAATAATAAATAAAACCCACAGTTGCTGTTACGTGCCTAACAGCAACTCCCAGCAGAGAAGTACCCCAGATGCTCGCATCCGCCACCAGGAAGTGGGGGCTGAACAGGGAGGAGCGGGCTACATTGCTTAGGGCAAGGACCAGGCCTGAATGCCCTGAGGGAAATCTGAGGGAGCTAATGTGAGATAGCAACCTAAACTGTGGGATAGCCAGAGAGAGAGAGAGAGAAATAGAGAGAGAGAGAGCTATCCCACGAGAAGCCCTAACCTAAGGCACTGCCAGGCTCGCTCACAGAACAAAGGACTGAGTGAATACCAGAGGAGAGCTAGCAGGCTTCAGACAGGCCCACCCCCACTGGAGGCAGGGGGCAGGTGGGCATCAGCCAGAACCTGAAAGGGGCAAACTCAGCCCCAGAGATGTCATCCTCTACCAAACTGTGAGCAGGCTTCCAGTTTCTAACCAAGACTTCCTGGGATTCTGGACAATTGACATCAACCGAGAGGGTCACAACCAGAGGTCAGCTCCCCAGAAGAGACAGAGGGTACACCAGAGACGGACGCTCCTGCTGCCACCCAGGAATCTGAGCGCCTGGGACTGGGGAGGTGACAAGACACACTTGCCGCCTGAGAAAAGTGCGCTTCCCAAGCACCTGGTCACCTGAGCTGCTTGGACCTGGGAAGGGCACAAAATGCAGGCCCAGCAAAGTCTGTGTCTTTGTGGAGTACCCGAGAACCTAAACCTGAGAGGCTTAGACCTGGGAAGTGCACGCAACCCAGGGCCCGCTCCCTGCAGAGCAACCTGGAGCCTGAGCAGTGTAGACTGGGAAAGCACACACACTGTGAGCTGGGGCAAACCCAGTATGACCAGAACACTGCGAGTGCTCCCCACACACGCCAGTGATATTTGCTTGCAGTGTTCCTCCCTCCCCACAGCACAACTGAACAAGTGAGCCTAAACAAGAGACCACCTTCATCCCCTTGTGTCAGAGTGGAAATTAGACACTGAAGAGACCTGCAAAGAGAAGCCACCAATAAACAGAGGTAACCACTTAGGAAGTGACAGGCGCAACAGATTAAAATCCCTGTAGTTAGCACAGATTACATTGAAAGGGGCCTACAGATCTTGAGAAGTATAAGCTGCATCAAAGAATGATCTGAAACTGAACTGACCCACACTGCCCACATAGCTCCAGGGAAATTCCTAGATATATTTTTACTATTATCATTTTTTAAAATTTTTTTAAAAATTATTTCTTTAAGTCCTCTATTACTCCTTTAATTTTCATTCTAATAACCTATTACCTTGCAAAAAAAAAAAAAGACCCTATTTTTAAAGCAAACTTCATATATACTTCTTATAATTCTTGTGATTTTGTTTGGTTTTTTTAAATATTGTATTTTTGAGACTCTAACCTCTACACTAAATTTCTAATTTTTGCTTCTTGGTATTTGTTATCCATTTTGTACATTTAAGAATCCAATCTTAAGTACATATTTTTACTTAGGAGTGTGATTACTGTCTTGATTACTCTCTTCCCCTTTTGACTATCCTTTTTCTCCCCCAAGTCACCTCTATCTCCTCCCTCACCTTCTCTTCTCTACCCAACTCTGTGAATCTCTGTGAGTGTTCCAAGCTGCGGAGAATACTTAGGGAACAGAGTACTGCCCAGATCTATCTCTCTCCTTTTGATTCCCTCTTTTCTCCTCCTGCTCACTTCTATCTCCTTCCTCCCTCTTCTATTCTCTGTGGAACTCCATGAACCTCTTTGAGGGTTCTAGACTGTGGAGAGCAAAAGAGAATTGTTTACTGGCTAGATTGCTCTCTCCCATTTTGATTCCCTCTCTTCTCCTCCTGGTCACCTCTATCTCCCACTTCCCTCTTCTCTTCTCCATGGAACTCTGTGAACCTCTCTGGGTGTCCCTCACTGTGGAGAATCTTTTCACCATTTACCTAGAAGTTTCTCATTGGTGCTGTATGAATGGAGAAGTCTTGAGGCTACTGTAAGTATAAGACTGAAAGCCAAAAGTAGGAGGTTTAAGCCAAAACGTGAGAACACCAGAGGACTCCTGACTCCAGGGAACATTAATCAATAAGAGATCATCCAAAAGCCTCCATACCTACAGTGAAACCAAGCACCACCCAAGAGCCAACAAACTCCAGAGCAAGACATACCACACAAATTCTCCAGCAACACAGGAACACAGACCTGAGCTTCAATATACAGGCTGCACAAAGTCACACCAAACTCACAGACATCTCAAAACTCACTACTGGACACATCACTGCACTTCAGAGAGAAGAAACTACAAAGTAAATGGCAACGGGATCATACTTATCAATAATTACCTTAAGTGTAAATGGGTTGAATTCCCCAACCAAAAGACAAAGACTGGCTGAACGGATACAAAACCAAGGCACCTATATATGCCTTCTACAAGAGACCCATCTCAAAACAAGGGACACATACAGACTGAAAGTGAAGGGCTGGAAAAAGATATTTCATGCAAATGGAGACCAAAAAAAAAGGAGGAGTAGCAATACTCATATCAGACAAAATGGACTTTAAAATAAAGGATGTGTTCCCCATCCTGAACCCCCCTCAGGATGGGGAATACATGTAAATCCATGGCTGATTCATGTCAATGTATGGCAAAAACCACTACAATATTGTAAAGTAATTAGCCTCCAACTAATAAAAATAAATGAAAAAAACAAAATAAAAGATGTGAAAAGAGACAAAGAAGCACACTACATAATGATCAAAGGATCAATCCAAGAAAAAGATATAACAATTATAAATATATATGCACCCAACATAGGAGCATCGCAATATGTAAGGCAAATGCTAACAAATATGAAAGGGGAAGTTAACAATAACACAATAATACTCGGAGACTTTAATACCCCACTCACACCTATGGACAGATCAACTAAACAGAAAATTAACAAGGAAACACAAACTTTAAATGACATAACGGACCAGTTAGACCTAATTGATAATCTATAGGACATATAACCTCAAAACAATGAATTTCACCTTTTTCTCAAGTGCACACGGAACCTTCTCCAGGGTAGATCACATCCTGGGCCATAAATCTAGCCTTGATAAATTCAAAAAAATTGAAATCATACCAATCATCTTTTCTGACCACAATGCAGTAAGATTAGATGTCAATTACAGGAAAAAAAAACTTTAAAAATCCAACATACAGGGGCTAAACAACACGCTTCTGAATAACCAACAAATCACAGAAGAAATAAAAAAGAAAACAAAATATGCATAGAAACGAATGAAAATGAAAACACAACAACCCCAAACCTATGGGACACTGTAAAAGCAGTGTTAAGGGGAAGATTTATACCAATACAGGCTTACCTCAAGAAACAAGAAAAAAGTCAAATAAATAATTTAACTCTACATCTGAAGCAACTCGAAAAGGAAGAAATGAAGGACCCCAGGGTTAGTAGAAGGAAAGAAATCTTAATAATTAGGGCAGAAACAAATGCAAAAGAAACAAAAGAGACTATAGCAAAAATCAGCAAAGCTAAAAGCTGGTTCTTTGAGTAGATAAATAAAATTGACAAACCATTAGCCAGACTCATCAAGAAAGAAAAGGGAGAAGAATCAAATCAACAAAATTAGAAATGAAAATGGAGAAATCACAACAGACAACATTGAAATACAAAGGATCATAAGAGACTACTACCAGCTGCACTATGCCAATAAAATGGACAACCTGGAAGAAATGGACAAATTCTCAGAAAAGTATAACTTTCCAAAACTGAACCAGGAAGAAATAGAAAATCTTAACAGACCCATCACAAGCACAGAAATCGAAACTGTAAGCAGAAATCTTCCAGCAAACAAAAGCCCAGGACCAGATGGCGTCATAGCTGAATTCTAACAAAAAATTAGAGAAGAGCTAACACCTATCTTATTCAAATTCTTCCAGAAAATTGCAGAGGAAGGTAAACTCCCAAAGGTATTCCATGAGGCCACCATCACCCTAATACCAAAACCAGACAAAGATGCCACACACACACACAAAAAAAAAAATACTGACCAATATCACTGATGAACATAGATGCAAAAATCCTCAACAAAATTCTAGCAAACAGAATCCAACAATGTATTAAAAAGATCATACATCATGACCAAGTGGTCTTTATCCCTGGAATGCAAGGATTCTTTAATATCCACAAACCAGTCAACGTAATACACCACATTTACAAATTGAAAGATAAAAACCATATGATTATCTCAATAGATACAGAGAAAGCCTTTGACAAAATTCAACATCCATTTATGATAAAAACCCTCCAGAAAGCAGGAATAGAAGGAACATACCTCAACCTAATAAAAGCTATATATGACAAACCCACAGCAAACATTATCCTCAATGGTGAACAATTGAAAGTATTTCCCCTAAAGTCAGGAATAAGACAAGGGTGCCCACTCTCACCACTACTATTCAACATAGTTTTGGAAGTTTTAGCCACAGCAATCAGAGAAGAAAAAGAAATAAAAGGAGTTCAGATTGGAAAAGAAGAAGTAAAACTCTCACTGTTTGCAGATGACATGATCCTCTACATAGAAAACCCTAAAGCCTCTACCAAAAAAATTACTAGAACTAATCAATTTATATAATAAAGTTGCAGGATATAAAATTAACACAAAGAAATCCCTTACGTTCCTATACACTAACAATGAGAAAACAGAAAGAAATTAAGGAGACAATTCCATTCACCATTGCAATGAAAAGAATAAAATACTTAGGAATATATCTACCTAAAGAAACAAAAGACCTAGATATAGAAAACTATAAAACACTGTAGAAAGAAATCAAAGAGGACACAAATAGATGGAGAAATATACCATGTTCATGGATTGGTAGAATCAATACAGTGAAAATAAGTATACTAGCCAAAGCAATCTATAGATTCAATGCAATCCCTATCAAGCTACCAACGGTAGTTTGCACAGAACTAGAACAGATAATTTCACAATTTGTATGGGAATACAAAAAAAAACCTTGAATAGCCAAAGAAATCTTGAGACAGAAGAATGAAACTGGAGGAATCAACCTGCCTGACTTCAGGCTATACTACATAGCTACAGCCATTAAGACAGTATGGTACTGGCACAAAGACAGAACTATATATCAATGGAACAAAATAGAAAGCCCAGAGATGAATCCATGCACCTATGAACACCTTATCTTTGACAAAGGAGGCAAGAATATACAATGGAGAAAAGACAATCTCTTTAACAAGTGGTGCTGGGAAAATTGGTCAGCCAATTGTAAAAGAGTGAAACTAGAACACTTTCTAACACCATACACAAAAATAAACTCAAAATGGATTAAAGATCTAAGTGAAAGTGAAGTCGCTCAGTCGTGTCCGACTCTTTGCGACCCCATGAACTGTAGCCTACCAGGCTTCTCCATCCATGGGATTTTCCAGGCAGGAATACAGGAGTGGGCTGCAATTTCCTTCTCCAGGAGATATTCCCAACTCAGGGATTAAACCCAGGTCTTCCGCATTGTACGCAGATGCTTTACCATCTGAGCCACCAGGGAAGTCAAAGATCTAAACTTAAGACCAGAAATCATAAAACTCCTAGAGGAAAACATAGGCAAAACACTCTGGCATAAATCACAGCAGGATCCTCTATGACCTACCTCCCAGAGTAATGGAAATAAAAGCAAAAATAAACATATGGGACCTAATTAAACTTAAAAGCTTTTGCACAGTGAAGGGAACTATAAGCAAAGTGAAAAGACAGCCTTCAGAATGGAAGAAAATCTCAAAAATATACAAGCAACTTCTGCAGCTCAATTCCAGGAAAATAAACGACCCAATCAAATAATGGGCCAAAGAACTAAACAGACATTTCTCCAAAGAAGACACACAGATGGCTAACAAACACATGAAAAGATGCTAAACATCACTCATTATCAGAGAAATGCAAATCAAAACTACAATGAGGTGCCATCTCATGCCCGTCAGAATGGCTGCTATGAAAAAGTCTACGAACAATAAATGCTGGAGAGGGTGCAGAGAAAAGGCAACCCTCTTAAACTGTTGGTGGGAATGCAAACTAGTACAGCCACTATGGAGAACAGTATGGAGATTCTTTAAAAAACTGGAAATAGAACTTCCATATGACCCAGCAATCCCACTGCTGGGCATACACACCGAGGAAAACAGAATTGAAAGAGACATGTGCACCCCAATGTTCTTTGCAGCACTGTTTATAATAGCCAGGACATGGAAGCAATCTAGATGCCCATCAGCAGGCAAATGGATAAGAAAGCTGTGGTACATATACACAAGGGAATATTACTCACCCATTAAAAAGAATAAATTTGAATTATTTCTAATGAGGTGGATGAAACTGGAGCCTATTATACAGAGTGAAGTAAGTCAGAAAGAAAAAACACCAATACAGTATACTGACTTTTATATATGGAATTTAGAAAGATAGTAACGATAACCCTATATGTGAGACAGCAAAAGAGACACAGATGTATAGAACAGTATTTTGGACTCTGTGGGAGAAGGCGAGGGTGGAATGATTTGAGAGAATAGCATTGAAACTTTTATATTATCATATGTGAAACAGATTGCCAATCCAGGTTCGATGCATGAGACAGGGTGCTCAGGGCTGGTGCACTGGGATGACCCAGAGGGATGGGATGGGGAGGGAGGTGGGAGGGGGATTCGGGATGGGGAACACATGTAAACCCATGGCTGATTCATGTCAATGTATGGCTAAAACCACTACAATATTTTATAGTAATTAGATTCCAATTAAAATAAATAAATTAAAAAACAAAAACAGTCTCTTCTTTCTAAAATACAAAATGCTTTCCTCTACACATACAAGACAGTTCACTCTCTATCCTGCAGGGTAAGAAATAAAGGTTATAAATGTAAAACATTAATGGACCCATACTGTATTTCAAGAAGGATGTAGAACAAAAGTCCATTCTGGGACTGACTTGGAAAATGACAGAGGATGGCCTGGAGGGTCATACCCAGTATAGTGGCTTTCACATCATACAAAGGGAAATGCACAATGAGTTGTCCTTCATGCTTAAAAAACTGGTATTATTAACTGAATGTTAGGAAGAGTATGTTCCTAAAAAAGTTTTCTGTACAATTTAAAAATGAAATTGTAATTTAAATATACTAATATAAATTAAAGAAACTCTATTTCAAAACCACAGCAGATAAAAATATTCAGTGCACAACAAAACAATTGACTAAATAAAAATGAAGAAAAAATAACTGTTGAAAACATTAGCCCTGTGGTTGACATTTGATTGAAGTGCAAAAAGACCACCTAAAATAATTTTCAAAACTTTTAAAACCATAATTCTCTAAATCAGTGATGATGAATCCATGGCTAATTGGGACTTTTGTCATGTGGTTCAAGAAGCAAGTGTGAAGATAAATTTTATTTCTCATTTTTTATTGATAATAAAATGTGAAGAACAAAATAAGAGAGCAATCTAACATTAGAGTGCTTTTAAGTAATGTTGGGAAAAGACAGATTAGGAGGTGAGAAGCTGAGCTTTTCCGCTTACTTAGTGCTGTGATATTAGAGGAAATTATTTATCTCTTGAGTCTCTATTTCTTCACCGATAAAATTAGATAATAGGGACTTCCACCTCCAAGAAAAGAGTGCCTATTCCTCCTGTAAAGTACAACAATTCTAAACATTCTGTACATAATAAAATAAGAAACATTATGCACACACACACACACACACACACACAGACACGTTTATATATATTTAACTATTCAGTTCAGCTGCTCACTCGTGTTCGACCCTTTGCAACCCCATGGACTGAAGCAAGCCAGGCTTATCTGTCTTTTACCAACTCCCGAAGCTTGCTCAAATTCATGTCCATCGAGTCAGTGATGCCATCCAACCATCTCATCCTCTGTCATTCCCTTTTCCTCCCACCTTCAATCTTTCCCAGCATCAGGGTCTTTTCCAATGAGTCAGTTCTTCGCATCAGGTGGCCAAAATATTGGAGTTTCAGCTTCAGCATCAGCCCTTCCAATGAATATTAAGGACTGATTTCCTTTAGGATGGACTGGTTGGATCTCCTTGCTGTCCAAGGGATTCTCAAGAGTCTTCTCCAACACCATTGTTCAAAAGCATCAACTCTTCAGCACTCAGCTTTCTTTATGGTCCAACTCTCACATTCATACATGACTACTAGAAAAATGACAGATTTGACTAGATGAATTTTTGTTGGCAAAGTAATGTGTCTGCTTTTTAAAATGCTGTCTAGGTTGATCATAGCTTTTCCTCCAAGGAGCAAGTGTCTTTTATTTATTTATTTTTTTCATTTATTTTTATTAGTTGGAGGCTAATTACTTTACAATATTGTAGTGGTTTTTGTCATACATTGACATGAATTAGCCATGAATTTACATGCATTCCCCATCCCGATCCCGCCCCCCCCCCCACCTCCCTCTCCACCCGATCCCTCTGGGTCTTCCCAGTGCACCAGGCCTGAGCGCTTGTCTCATGCACCCAACCTGTGCTGGTGATCTATTTCACCCTAGATAATATACATGTTTTGATGCTGTTCTCTCGAAACATCCCACCCTCGCCTTCTCCCACAGAGTCCAAAACTGGGCATACACACCGAGGAAACCAGATCTGAAAGAGACACGTGCACCCCAATGTTCATTGCAGCACTGTTTATAATAGCCAGGACATGGAAGCAACCTAGATGCCCATCAGCAGACGAATGGATAAGGAAGCTGTGGTACATATACACCATAGAATATTACTCAGCCATTAAAAAGAATTCATTTGAATCAGTTCTAATGAGATGGATGAAACTGGAGCCCATTATACAGAGTGAAGTAAGACAGAAAGATAAAGACCATTACAGTATACTAACACATATATATATGGAATTTAGAAAGATGGTAATGATAACCCTATATGCAAAACAGAAAAAGAGACACAGATGTACAGAGCAAGTGTCTTTTAATTTCATGGCTGTAGTCACCATCTGCAGTGATTTTGGAGCCCAAAAAAATAAGGTTTCTCACTGCTTACATTGTTTCCCCATCTATTTGCCATGAAGTGATGGGACCAGATGCCATGATCTTAGTTTTCTGAATGTTGAGTTTTAAGCCAACATTTTCACTCTCATCTTTCACTTTCATCAAGAGTCTTTTTAGTTCCTCTTCACTTTCTGCCATAAAGGTGGTGTCATCTGCGTATCTGAGGTTATTGATATTTCTCCCTGCAATCTTGATTCCAGCTTTTGCTTCATCCACCCCAGCATTTTTCATTATGTACTATGCATAGTAGTTAAATAAGCATGGTGACAATATACAGCCTTGATGTACTCCTTTCCTGATTTTGAACCAGTCTGTTGTTCCATATCCGGTTCTAACTGTTGCTTCTTGACCTGTATATGGATTTCTCATGAGGCGGGTAAGGTAACTATTAGAAAACTCTGAGAAGTGGAGAGTAGAAAGTAGAAGGCAGACCAACTAGAAAACTCATGACTCAAGAAACAACACAATAGTAAGCTCTCTGTACTTTTTTTTCTCCTGCATATATGGCACACTGAAAACTAAACAACCCAGCAACCTGGAAATGCCAAAGAGTGCAGAAAAAATAAAATCCTATCCTATCTTGCCATAGGACCATGAACTTGTAGGAAATAAAGGCTTGAATCTAGCCTGACACCATGGAATAAACTGTGATCTCAATACTGCCAGGGTGTAACAGAGCAATCCCATATTCTCAGTAGATGATATCAGAAAAGGCTGAGTAGAGATCCAGGATGTTCAACCCCAACAGAAGGTAAAAAGCACTACCCCTCTGCAGTGTTACTTTCCCCATTCCACTGCCAGAAAGGTGTCAGAGGAAGCCAGCTAAAATAGATTTAAAAACTTCATCTCACAGTATAAAATATAGATCTTCAAGCTCTCAACAGAATATTACTAAATATATGAAGAAACAGAAGAATCTTAAACTTAATGAAAAGAAAATTAATAGATACCAACACCACAGTGACAGAAATGTCAGTTTCTGACAAAGAAACTGAAGTAGCCATCTTAATACATCAACAAGCAATGATGTGCATGCTTTAAACACATGAGAAAAAGAATAGCTTATCATAGAAATAGAAGTTATTCAGAAAAATACAATAACTAAAATTTAAAGACCTCAGTGGAGGACCACAGAGTTACAGGAAAGGCATGGAGAAAAGAATATAGGAATGATACTGACCTAGATGGTGTTTCTTCTGATGGATCTGGGCAAAGTCAAATTAACATCTTCAAGAAAGGATTCACCATTCTAGATGCCACTAGGAATATTTGTGATTCATGTTGTGTCTGTCGCATGTGTTCAATGACTCAGTCGTGTCTGACTCTTTGTGGCCCCACAGACTGTAGCCCACCAGCCTCCTTCTGTCCATGGAATTTTTAGGCAAGAATACTGGAGTGGGATGCTGTTTCCTTCTCCAGGGGATCTTCTTGACCCAGGGATTGAACCCATGTCTCTTGTGTCTCCTGCACTGGCAGGTGGATTCTTTATCACTGTGCCACATGGGAAGCCCCTTGTGATTCATGGGAAGAGTTCTCAAAGAGTGGGACACAACTAGTGACTTTCACTGTCACTTTCACACGGGTTTGGAAGAACTTGAGTCCAATTCTCATGTAAGACTTTGAGGGAGACTGCAGATATGATGAAAATAGCAAGAGAACTAGAACCTGATGATGTGACTGAATTGCTACAACCTTATGACAAAACTTGAAAGACTGAGGAATTGTTCCTTTTGGATGAGCAATAAAGGTGGTTTCTTGAGATAGAATCTGCTCTTGTTGAAGATTAGGGAACTAACAACAAGGGTTTATAATATTACATAAACTTAGTTGATAAAGCAGCCACAGGGTTTGAGAGGATTGACTCCACTTTAGAAGAAATTATGCTGTGGGTTAAATGCAATCAAACAGCACTACAGGCTACAGAGAAATCCATCATAAAAGGAAGAGTCAATCACTGTGGTAAGCTTCATTGTTGTCTATCTTAAGAAATTTCCACAACCATTCACACCTTGAGCAACCACTACCCTGATCAGTCAGCAGCCATTAATATCTAGACAAGACCCTCCACCAGCAAAAAATATTACAACTAGCTGAAGGCTCAGATGATAGGTAGCATTTTTTTTTAGCAATAAAGAATGTAGTTATAAAGCTACTGCATTACTCTTCAGAGACTATAGTGTAACCATAACTTTTCTATGTACTGGAAAACCAAAATATTATATCATTATTGTAATATTCCCTTTATTATGGCAATCTGGAACAAAATCTCCAAGATATGCCTGTATACATATTTCCAGTTGTATTGTATCCTGCCTCCACCTGTAAGTGGCAAGCTCAATCCTCACCTTTTCCAAGAAATATTACTTAATAAATTGCTTCCCCTTTCTCTCCAATCCTATTTCCATTTTGTTCTATTTCCTTAAGTCTTCTCACCAACTAGATTATAATCTTAACTACAGGGATTGTGTCATTCATTCTATGTCTTCTATATTTTCATGAAGACATAAAAGATAGACATATTTAGTGTGAACAGGTATAGAAATGGAGAACACATTGCCTGGCATACCCTATCTACCAAATGGATAGGTCCATAGACTTGAAATTTTCTATCAGCTTATTGGATTGCATATTGGGAATTGTACAATGTCTTTTCCTGAATTGTTTATTGCTTTATCATGAAGGTAAAATTCTGGTGAAAATGAACATTTTCAACAGCAGCCAGTGAAAATATTATTGGTTTTCGAATAAGAGAGGCTTGGGAATAAAACTGAACTGCCATGAATTAGTTATATGATCTTAAGCAAGTTATTTAACTTCATTGTGCCTGAGTTTATCTTATGCAAAATGGGGATTATGATAGCACCCATTCTACTGGATGACTGCGGGGAAAATGAGATAATATATACAATATATTTCATAGTGCCTAGCAGTCAATAATCAATAATCAGTTCAGTTCAGTTCAGTTCAGTTCAGTCGCTCAGTCGTGTCCAACTTTTTGCAACCCCATGAATCGCAGCATGCCACGCCTCCCTGTCCATCACAAACTCCCAGAGTTTACTCAAAGACATGTCCATTGAGTCGGGGATGCCTTCCAGCCATCTCATCCTCTGTTGTCCCCTTCTCCTCCCGCCCCCAATCCCTCCCAGCATCAGGGTCTTTTCCAATGAGTCAACCCTTCTCATGAGGTGGCCAAAGTACTGGAGTTTCAGCCTCAGCATCAGTCCTTCTGATAAACACCCAGGACGGATCTGCTTTAGGATGGACTGGTTGGATCTCCTTGCAGTCCAAGGGACTCTCAAGAGTCTTCTCCAACACTATAGTTCAAAAGCATCAATTCTTCAGCGCTCAGCTTTCTTCACAGTCCAACTCTCACATCCATACATGACCACTGGAAAAACCATAGCCTTGAGTAGACAGACTTTTGTTGGCAAAGTAATGTCTCTGCTTTTTAATATGCTATCTAGGTGGGTCATAACTCTCCTTCCAAGGAGTAAGCATCTTTTAATTTCATGGCTGCAATCACCATCTGCAGTGAATTTGGAGCCCAAAAAAATAAAGTCTGACACTGTTTCCACTGTTTCTCCATCTATTTCCCATGAAGTGATGGGACCAGATGCCATGATCTTAGTTTTCTGAATGTTGAGCTTTAAGCCAACTTTTTCACTCTCCTCTTTCACTTTCATCAAGAGGCATTTTAGTTCCTCTTCACTTTCTGCCATAAGGGTGGTGTCATCTGCATATCAGAGGTTATTGATATTTCTCCCAGCAATCTTGATTCCAGCTTGTGCTTCATCTAGCTCAGCGTTTCTCATGATGTACTCTGCATATAAGTTAAATAAGCAGGGTGACAATATACAGCCTTGACGTACTCCTTTTCCTATTTGGAACCAGTCTGTTGTTCCATGTCCAATTCTAACTGGTGCTTCCTGACCTGCATACAGGTTTCTCAAGAGGCAGGTAAGGTGCTCTGGTATTCCAATCTCTTTCAGAATTTTCCACAGTTTATTGTGATCCACAGAGTCAAAGGCTTTGGCATAGTCAATAAAGCAGAAATAGATGTTTTTCTGGAACTCTCTTGCTTTTTCAATGATTCAGTGAATGTTGGCAATTTGATCTCTGGTTCCTCTGCCTTTTCTAAAACCAGCTTGAACATCTGGAAGTTCACGGTTCATGTATTGCTGAAGCCTGGCTTGGATAATTTTGAGCATTACTTTACTAGCATGTGAGATGAGTACAATTGTGCGGTAGTTTGAGCATTCTTTGTGATTGCCTTTCTTTGGGATTGAAGTGAAACTGACCTTTTTCAGTCCTGTGGCCACTGCTGAGTTTTCCTAATTTGCTGACATATTGAGCGCAGCACTTTCACAGCATCATCCCTTAGGATTTGAAATAGCTCAACTGGAATTCCATCACTTCCACTAGCTTCGTTCATAGTGATGCTTTCTAAGGCCCACTTGACTTCACATTCCAGGATGTCTGGCTCTAGGTGAGTGATCACACCATCGTGATTATCTGGGTTGTGAAGATCTTGTTTGTACAGTTCTTCTGTGTATTCTTGCCACCTGTTCTTAATATCTTCTGCTTCTGTTAGGTCCATACCATTTCTGTCCTTTTTTGAACCCATCTTTGCATGAAATGTTCCCTTGGTATCTCTAATTTTCTTTAGGAAACCTCTAGTCTTTCCCATTCTGTTGTTTTCCTCTATTTCTTTGCATTGATCGCTGAGGAAGGCTTTCTTATCTCTCCTTGCTATTCTTTGGAACTCTGCATTCAATAACTAAGACAGCCATTATTAGCTATTCACCTAATATCCATTGAGCAATCACTATATGACAACCCTGTGGTAAGCACTAACTATATAGAGATAAACAAGGTGCATTTTCTGCCTTTTAGCAGCTTAGATAATATTTGTGAGCTTGAAATCAGGCCTCTGTATAAGAGTTCTCTCATTTGAGGTTAAACATCTAGAACCAAATTTTTCAGTCAGGAAACTCACCAGGTTCTTTTAAACATGATTTACTGTTAAGCTAGATATACTCCATCCTTCACTTACAAAATTGAGTATTTTAAGTAAATTATATAACTGTATAGAATCTTTGATGAATTGCACCTGGGTTACTTTCAGCCTATAATATCAATTTATCTTTTAAATACTTTAATCTATAAATTCAATGTATTGTTTAATATTACCAATAAAATTTATCAAGTCTACCATCTATATTTATTCAAGTTATTGAAAATTCTGAATTGGACAAGAACATCTGGCCTTATCTCTAAGTCAGTGCTTAATTAAAATTCAACACTCATATAGAGTACTTGTCCATCTGCAAATCCTTCAAAATACAGAAATTCTCTCTATATCTATTATAGCATTTATCATAAGGCCTTGTGCCTTAGAATTTAAAAATATTTCCTGAAAGAAATTATAAATATATTAATGAAAATGATAATTTTAAACCATAGTATAATTGTGCATCAATAATCATTAAATAAATGGCACAGGCAATAAAACTAAAGGAATTGGAAAAAGAAATGTCAAGAATCTCAAGGAAAGTTTTGAAAGAAAGTAGGATTTTAGTTGAGAACTTTCTGGTAGAAAGTAGGACTTAAAATTGGGTCATTTTAGATTGCAGAAAATATTAAATGCTGGCTAAGGTGTTTACACTTTATATTTCAAACAATGGAGAGGCAGTGAAGGTTTTTCGAGAAGAGAAAGTCATACAGTCAATGTTCTACCTTAAGAGACATGAACATCACTGAGAAGAACGAATTCACAATGATTTTTCAGCAATTATTTATCATGTACTTTCAGGTGAATTATATGATTTAGCTCTAACACAGACATAAGTTAGGAGTTATTATTTCCATGTTGTAAATAAGAAAACAACTTCAGAAAGGATATATGGTTTACCCTCGACAGCAAAATTAGAACAAGTATTATTTCTATATCCCCACTGCCTAGTAGATTATCTAGCACAATATATGCTGATAATATTTGTTTAATATCTAATTACTCATGTAATTCTCCATTTTAAAGAAAATGCTTTTTTTCAACCCATTGGGTTGGAATTACAAAACATAGTCTTAGATGATAATGACACCAGGTATAATCAGCATCATTATCCATACAGCAAATTTACTTTATCAAAGAAATTTTCTATGACGTAATTTCATCCTCAAATATGTCCCATGAGTGCAGGTATTATTATTTCCACAGGGGAAATTGAGAACCAAGTCATTTATCTTAGGGCTCATGCCTTACTTATTGCAATGCTGGTGGGACTAATAATAATAACGAAGTTAACCAAAAAAAAATAAATTAAAAAAAAATAAAGACGAAGTTATTCTTGTGTATATGGCATGAAGAGGGCTAAAAACCACACTTCCCATAATATAACATAAGATTTTCTTCTCTACAAGCCACTTTAATATCAATAATTATACATTTCACACAGATAGAATCTCCTTATAGAAAATTACAAAGAATTGTTGAAAATACTTTTGTTGAGATGTACTCTGTTTTACTTAATCCTTACTCTTGAAATAACTGGGCCAGTTTAGAAAGAACAAGAATAATTTAGTTAAAATTGGCTTCATCAGATGTAACTCTTATAGTGATTTTGGAATGAGTACAACTAGCCTTACAATGAAATCACTCTGCTTTATCAAAGTCCCTAAAAGGTGAGATTAGTTGGTTATGTTAATAAAATTCACTGTCATAATATATTCATTATGGAGATCTCACAGGAGATCTTGACTATCCTTCCAAAGGTTCAATGCTTATTCCTGGATCTCTCACTGCAAACAAGTATTGGTGAGTCAAAACAAATTCATATGATTCTAAAAAGGCTAAATTCAACATTCACATATGGTATTTTCTTCTACAATTCTTAACTCTTTTGTATATTTTCTTCCATCAAATTCAAGATTCGAATGTAATGTAATGCAATGTATAAGAATCTAATGTAATTATACATCTCAATTATGACAAATGGCTTTACCTACTTTTGCTATTCTAGGCAAACTGTGCACTCACAGTTCTTTCACAATCAGATCTCTCAACAGTCCTATCTACAGGTTTTCTATAGCACAAGGCCAAGGCATAATTCAAGTACTGTTCAATAAAAGTTAAGTTTCAGTGTATGAACCTCCAAGCAGAGGTTCACAAACGTATCTCACAGCATAAAGCTGAATATTTGGAAGATAATAGGAGGAAAGCAGCCTAACCAAAGGGATCAAATCCTAAACTGTCCCGTCTTAACTGCAATTTTCTTATCCTCCTGAGAAAACTTCATCCACATTCTCAGCGACCATTTATATATCTTAGTGATGAATGGAGATATTATAGTATAATGTCGTAGCAGATTATAGTTAACTTTCTAGAAAATTTGAGGATACTTACAGTATTCTCCCCTGGAGAAGGAAATGGCAACCCACTCCAGTGTTCTTGTTGGGAGAATCCCATGACAGAGGGGCCTGGCGGGCTACAGTCCATGGGGTCGCAGAGAGTCTGACACGACTGAAGTGACTTAGCATGCACAGTATTCTTTCCAGAATGAAAATTGATTCATTACACATATATATTCTAAAATATGAGTAGCATGTGAACCAAGTTTATTCCCAATGCCTTTAAAAATTAATAATAGAAACAAAGTTTATCTCTGTATTACTTGAGCTATTGAAATAAGTAATTTTATCTTTTTTTTAATTCACATATTTATTGGTTCCTAGTAGTGTGATTTTTCATATGTCAACTTGGTTAATAGTCAATTAACTTAATTAATGCTATGTTTACCTGAAATAAATAGATTAACAACCTCTAATTAATCAGAATTAGCTAGATGTTACCATAAAGTTATTTCCCTGGTATAATTAAAGTCCCTATTCAGTTGACTTTAAGAAAATTATCTTATATATTTTGAGGGCATCTTATATATTATATCTTATATAATTTGAGGGCATCTGTCTGAGTCTTATGGAAGAGCTTAAATGCAGAATTGGGGTTTCACCAGGGTAGAAAAGTAATTCTGCCTGGGAACAACAGCTTTGGCCCATGTCATAGGTTCAAACCTTCCCATAATCATCCCTTTCTGAGTACCCATCCTAGGAATTCAGGACTGGCTTACTTGCCATAATAGTGTAAGCCAATTCTTGTAATCTCACTCTTCTGTGTGCTCTCTTTCTGTGTGTGTGTGTGTGTGTGTGTGTGTGTGTGTGTGTATTTCAATTTTATCTGTTAATCTGGCTAGGTTATCTGTTGCCATAAAAGTATTTATATAATCAGCTGAATTTAAGTAAAGGAGATTATTTAGTGTAATGTGGGTGAACATAATCCCATCATTTGAAGGTCTTAAGAGCAAAAATGAGGTTTTCAAAGAAGAAATGAATAAGTGTGTGTGAGATATATATACAGATCTCATACGCTTTTCTTATTTTGTATTATAGTTACATACATTACATATATTATATATAAAGCATTATATATATAGTATGGCATACTTCCTATGGGATCAGTTACAAATAGATGCAAGACACTGTACTATGTTCTCTAGGAGATACATACATACATAGGAGTTCACCATTAGTAGAAAAAATAAGACAAGAAGAAAGCATTAATAGGCAACAGAAAGTGGTAATAAAACTATAAACGAGGTAAAGGTAAAATGATTTGGAAGTTCAATGCAGAAAAGTTATGGACAAACTGGAAAAACCCAAAAAGGGTTGAATCCAATTATTCATCAATTTACATCTGATTTTACACTTTACAGTATAAGAGTAAATTTAAGACATATAAAAGTTATTTCAGTTATAAACTTACACAGAGTATATATATAACTTCCATTTTAAAATCCTTTTCACTGTAAACTCTTAAAAAATGTGCTTCATGGCTTCACATATATATAAATAGATGATATAGATAGCCTATGATAAGTTCATTAACTTATCAGAATTCAGCAAATAAGTACAACATTTTACACTTTTTAAATTATGCTACTGTTTAGTTCAAAGCTGACTTAAAAATACATTGTCCTGAGGGCAAAATATACAATCTATTCCTTTGGCATTATATAGAAACAATTTAGGTCGTTCCTCATGGCTCAGTCAGTAAAGATTCTGCCCGAAATGCAGGAGACCCAGGTTCAAACTCTGGGTTGGGATGATCCCTTGGAGAAAGAAATAGCAACACACTCCAGTATTCTTCCTGGAGAATCCCATGGACAGAAGAGCCTGGTGGGTACACAGGGTCACAGTGTCAGACATGACTGAGTGACTGACAGTTTCACTTTAGAAACAATTTAGAATAAAAGGGAAAGATGATTAGATTTGAATATCTCTAAAGGCATGGATTTTTTTAATTAAATATTTGACCATGTCACTATATTTAATTAAGAAAAATTTATATCTTTAGAAATATTTGAACCTAATCACCTCATCCCATTTATTCTAATTTGTTTCTAAAGTGAAAGTTCCTGAACTAACACCCAAAAAAGATATCCTTTTCACTATAGGGGACTGGAAAGCAAAAGTAGGAAGTCAAGAGACACATGGAGTACCAGGCAATTTTGGCCTTGTAATAAAAAACAAAGCAGTCAAAGGCTAACAGAGTTTTGCAAAGAGAAAGCACTGGTCATAGCAAACACCCTCTTCCAGCAACACAAGAGAAGACTCTACACATGGACATCACAAGATGGTCAATACTGAAATCAGATTGATTATATTCTTTGCAGCCAAAGATGGAGAAGCTCTATACAGTCAGCAAAAACAAGACCAGGAGATAACTGTGGCTCAGATCATGAACTCCTTATTGCCAAATTCAGGTTTAAATTGAAAAAAGTAGGGAAAACCACTAGACCATCCAGGTATGACCTAAATCAAATCCCGTATGACTATACAGTGGAAGTGAGAAATAGATTCAAGGGATTAGATCTGATAGAGTGCCTGAAGAACTATGGACAGAGGTTTGTGACACTGTACAAGAGGCAGTGATCAAGACCATCCCCAAGAAAAAGAAATGTAAAAAGGCAAAGTGGTTTTCTGAGGAGGCCATACATATAGCTGAGAAAAGAAGTGAAAGGCAAAGGAGAAAAGGAAAGATATACCCATTTGAATGCAGAGTTCCAAAGAATAGCAAAGAGATAAGAAAGCCTTCCTTAGTGATCAGTGCAAAGAAATAGAGGAAAATAATAGAATGGGAAAGACTAGAGATCTCTTCAAGAAAATTAGAGATACCAAAGGAACATTTCATGCAAAATGGGCACACTAAAGGACAGAAATGGTATGGACTTAACAGAAGCAGAAGATATTAAAAAGAGGTGGCAAGAATACACAGAAAAACTACACAAAAAAGATCTTCATGACACAGATAACCATGATGGTGTGATCACTCACCTAGAGCCAGACATTCTGGAATGTGGTGTCAAGTGAACCTTAGGAAGCATCGCTATGAACAAAGCTAGTGAAAGCAATGGAATTCCAGTTGAGCTATTTCAAATCCTAAAAGATGATCCTGTGAAAGTGCTGCACTCAATAAGCCAGCAAATTTGGAAAACTCAGCAGTGACCACAGGACTGGAAAAGATCAGTTGTCATTCCAATCTCAAAGAAGGCCAATGCAAAAGAATGCTCAAACTACTGCACAATTGCACTCATCTCACACACTAGTAAAGTAATGCTCGAAATTCTCCAAGCAAGGCTTCAACAGTACGTGAACCATTAACTTCCAGATGTTCAAGCTAGATTTAGAAAAGGCAGAGGAACCAGAGATCAAATAGCCAACATCCGTTAGATCATTGAAAAAGCAAGAGTTCAAGAGAAACATCCAATTCTGCTTTATTTAATACAACAAAGCCTTTGACAGTGTAGATCACAATAAACTATTGAAAATTGCTAAAGAGATGGGAATACCAGACCACCTTACCTACCTCTTGAGAAATCTGTATGCAGGTCAAGAAGCAATAGTTAGAACTGGACATGGAACAACAGACTGGTTCCAAATATGAAAAGGAGTACATCAAGGCTGTATATTGCCACCCTGCTTATTTAACCTCTATGCAGAGTACATCATGTGGAATGCTGGGCTGGATGAAGCACAAGCTGGAATCAAGATTGCAGAGAGAAATATCAATAAACTCAGATACACAGATGACACCACCCTTATGGCAGAAAGCAAAAAAGAACTTCTTGATGAAAGTGAAAGAGGAGAGTGAAATGTTGCCTTAAAGCTCAACATTCAGAAAACTAAGATCATGGCATCTGGTCCCATGACTTCATGGCAAATAGATGGGGAAACAGCGGAAACAGTGGCAGACTTGATTTCTGGGGGCTCCAAAATCACTGCTGATGGTGACTACAGCCACGAAATTAAAAGACACTCCTCGGAAAAAAGCTATGACTAACCTAGACAGCATACTAAAAAGTAGATACATTACTTTGCCAACAAAAGTCTGTACAGTCAAATCTATGGTTTCTCCAGTAGTCATATATGGATGTGAGAGTTGGACTATAAAGAAAGCTGAGCACCAAAAAATTGATGCTTTTGAACTGTGGTGTTGGAGAAGACTCTTGAGAGTCCCTTGGACTGCAAGGAGATCCAATCAGTCAATCCTAAAGGAAATCAGTCCTGAATATTCATTGGCAGGACTGATGCTGAAGCTGAAACTCCAATACTTTGGCCACCTGATGAGAGAACTGACTCATTGGAAAAGACTCTGATGCCAGGAAAGATTGAAGGAGGGAGGAGACAGGGACGACAGAGGATGAGATGGTTGGATGGCATCACTGACTCAACTGACATTGAGTTTGAGTAAGCTCCAGAAGTTGGTGATGGACAGGGAAGCCTGGCGTGCTGTAGTCCTTTGTAGGTCACAAAGAGTCAGGCATGACTGAGCAACTGAACTGAAATGAACTGACCATATCACATAAAACAACATGCATTCATCGGAGACCCTTAATAAATACAAATGAAATACGTCTCTGGCAATTACTCTTCATTTCTGGGACACATTAAAATTTTGTAATTATTTCAAACAATGTTACTAACATTTTAATAGTCAGTCTTATTTGATAGACTAAATGATAGATGTTATAATACTTAGATATGTATCCTGGTCACAGTTACCCATTTGTTTTAGCTTGTAGTACACCCTGTTTCTCCATCATTCATACTATCTGTGTTCTTTTTCATTTCCCTTCATTTTCACTTTAAATCTACATAACTGAAATACTAAGTTTTCCACTGATGATGCAAAGTAAAGCACAGTCATCAGTGAATCTTACAAACTTTCCTTTCGATTAAATTAAGCAGATAGTATTCACCTGGTCAAAAACATATTACTAATCAAATTCCTAGGTAAACAAATTTCGAATTTTAGCCAGAGAAGAAAAAAGTTCTCTCCATGCAATATGAACACAGGGTTAATGTTGGCTCTCCTGATATAGCAGTCTATATGGCAATGACACAACATATACACATTAGTTAAGGTTTAGTAAATTGGACCAAATGTCTCTCTGTTTACATTTGGTCAGACACATTTTAAAATGTATTATGTTACCTCCCAGTGAAATAAATAAGAAGCTCTCTTCTACCTACAGCAGGCTGTCTCAGCATAGAACACTGTTCCTTGGAAGCAGGTACTATGACACATTTTTAATCAGAGTTCTACTAATTAATCTCCCTGGAATGGTACATCTGAGAGAAACAAATTCATCCTTTCATTAAAATCCAAATCCCTCCCATAAAAACCAGTAATTTCTGTTTTCATTTTCCGAAAAGATGATGGGAATTCACCAAGTTGGCTCCTAGTGTGGTATTCAAGGAGTAAGAATGAAGGCCAGAAAGCAAATTAACACAGACCTCAATCAGATGTTGAATAGTTTCATACTGACAAATGTAGGAGGAGAATTAGTTATTTAATTCCAGCTGAATAAAACCATTTAGTTGAAATGAGACAAGTCACTGAGTAAACAGTCTAACTGCATCAGCATGAGGCTTAATAATATTTTATTTATTTAACCAAAAATCAACAATGGAAATAGAGTAGAAACCACTTTTCACTACCATTGGTAACTAACTGTTTCTGTATCCCATGGCTCTAATAGTCAGGAAATGTGTGATTTATTGCTGTTGAATTAGAGACCTGTTTTTAACACAATTCAGTTAATGTGATAAGCATTTATACAACAATAATGTGGTTATAAGAAGTGCAATATGATAAAGTATAAAAAGATACAGTTGAAAGTATATAAAACTACAAAATCATCCTGCAGCAGAAAGGAAGGCAAGGTGTCCCTTTGCAGACTACCTCCAAATCCCATCTCCAAACTTCTCCAATGACCCTCCAATATGAAGATGCTCTCTCAAGATTATATAAGCTAATGAAATCATTTATCTATACAGACTCTACTTTAAGCTCATAAAGTTGTAGTATACCAATCCAACTAAGGCATAACCAAGCAAAATGACTTATGAAATCTGAATAAAAATCAAATTACTGAGAGGAAAAATGTCAAATCCACTATTTTATACAAAAAAAAGAAGAAACCTGCATGAATACTAGATTTTTATGCAGCTATTAAAAATGTGTATTTTTTAAGAAACATGGTTAAGAGTTATGCCACTTTAAATTCAAAGCAAAAAAAAAGAACAATAAGTACAACAAACTACAAGTATCCGAAAATGTGTGTGTAAGTGGATAAGGACAAGGAAGGAATACATGAAGATAAAAATAGTTGCTCTGTTAGGATTACATAATTTTGGAATTTTTCTCTTTCAAAGACTTCTTTAGTATTATTGATATATCAACTTATTCACTGAAGTCCAATGAACATAAAATCCAAATAAAAAATCAACATAGCCAACAAAGAAAAATTTTAGCCCATGGCTTAGTAAAATTTTCATTTCAAGCATTATACTTTAATATCACAAAACTGTGTCACAGAATGTATAGGTTAAATGAAAAACTCTTGCTACGGTTGGGTCCTCTCTCTTCCCACTGTCTCAGAATATTTGAAAAAAGGGCAGAACAAATAGACAGTGGTATCCATCAGGAGAACTTCTATTATAGGGAAATTTTTACTTTAAAACATTAGAATTTCTCATTTGAATATCATCCTCAGGGTCTTATTGATCTTTGGGTTCTTAGTTTAGGCCTGGCTCAGTTGCTCAATAAAGACTTCTAGAATTAATAGCTAAATGATTATTATTATATCTGAACACATACTTTTCAGCTACAATCTTTGTATAATAGCAACTGTGAATAAGATTTACTGGAGATTTCAGAATAGTTACATGGTCCATTATTGAAAACATAATACTCAGTGATTTTTATAAAACTGGTCTGCTAAATCATAAGCCCAATATGATTTATTTTATGAAACTTTCCAAATATTTAGTAAGGTTGTAAAATTTTGAAAATATACTTTGTGTATGTTAACTGACTTTTCAGGTCTCTAAAACACGAGGAATAAACCAGTAATGTATTTTACAGAAAATGTACTCCCAAGAAGTTTGGTAATAACAAACATCATGAGAACAACATAAAAACTATTCTTGCATTTCAATACTATTCTTTCATAAATATAGGTAGAAGCATATGTGCACATACACACACACACTCTTATGAGTGGTAGTGTAACTATGCATTTAGTAGAGGCAACATGTTATAATAGCAACTAATGATGACAGATAATTGGTATGAACTTTCATCCAAGATAATTTCCAAGGAGATCAACCAGGTATCTGATAAATGCTGTTCATTTTTTTTTCAACAGAATGAACTGATCTGGCATCACAGGAATTTTTGAATCTTTAGAAGAGAGTTCATCCTATATTGCTTCTCTAATGTTTATGAGAAGAAAAACTTTTCTCAATATCTTGAAGAATATCTGTGGTCTAAATAATGCATCACTGCTCTAAGCCAATTTGACATATAGGATTATAATTTTATAACACTTCTAGAGCATATAGTATATTTACTTCATATAAATCAGACAATAAAGGTTAGGATATTCCCACCCTGGATTACAGTATGTAACATCTTACAGAAAAAAGAAGTAATTTGCAGGTTAGCCCTATTAGACTTGGTATATAGGCAGAGGAAAACTGAAAGTGCAATAAAGTTGAGTTTTTAAAAACATGTAGCCATACTACCCACACCAGCGGTCCTAATGATGATACAGCAGGGTGTTATCATCCCTCTCCCCTACCTGATGGCAGCAGAACTCTGCTATCCCTGCAAAGGGGGTGCCAACAAGGCTAGTGTTTCCTGGCCCCCTACTCAGCAGCAGTAGTAGCAGATCTAAGTCTTGCATCTCCCAGCCATTCACACAGCAGCAAAAAGCAACCAAAATCTCCAGTCTCCCAGCTCTATACTCATGAGAACAAGATGGTCAAGACTTGATGTCTCCCATCCAACTACTCAACAGTAGGAAAAAAAAAAAAAAAACAGGCTTGATATCTTCCTGACTCCAAATCTAGTGGTAGATGGTGACTTAGAAACAACATTTATCAACACTTCCAACCAATGACAAAAGGTAGCCCAGGCAGCTGTCACTGCCACCACCCCCCAGCAACAGTGGCAGAGATTGAGCAGGAAGCTGACTGGCAAGGCAACTCAGCACAGAACAGGATAAATGCTCTGTTCCATGAACTCAGTGTTACTCAGTCTCCTAGTGGCGTATCAAGAGGCCTAGGGAATCCCTTTTGCCCACATGGGATAACCAACAGGAACTGCAGCATAAGAAAAATGCTTCATCTGGCAATTATTAATTATCTTGAAGCAAATGAAAAAAAATTACAAAATCTCAGCAAAGAAACAGAAGCAGGGAAAAGAACCAGATGGAATTAAAACACTGGAAAAGACAAAAAAAAAAAAAAAAGGAATCAAAACCTTACTGAATGGTCTCAATACAGGAATGGAGAACACAGAGAAAAGATTCAGTAAACCTCAGGACATAGAATTGGAATTCACACAAATTGAAAACCACACACACACACACACACACACAGAAGAACAGGGCCACAGAGACCTGGGAGGCAATAACGAAAGATCTAATATTTGTATCACTGGATAAGGAAAAGAGAATGGTATTCAAAAAGAAGTTAAATCCTTAAAAATGACTAAAAAAAGCTCTCCAAAAAAGAAAGAAAATAAAAGCAGAAGAAGGCATGGAACTTCAGAAAGGAAAAGGAGGAATAAAAGAATGGATAATATAGGGATGACTATAAGGTGAGTTTCTTAAATCCTACTTGATGTTACACTCAATGTTTTTATATTTATATATTTTAATATCCATAGCAACCATGAAGGAAGCTATAAGGTGATATAGTTTTTTAAAAACTATAAATGAATCAAGATTTACAAAAGTATCCAAATCATTATAGGAAGAAAAGAACAGAGAAACAAGAAACTGAAGGGGGATAAAACAGTAAATATATGTTAAAATGGTAACTTATGTATAACATATAAATAATTTATCTATAAATGGCATAAATGCACAAAAGACAGAGAGCAGTAGAGTGGATAAAAACCAGTACACAATTATATGCCATTTACACAAAATTCACTTCAAACAAGATTGAGTATACAGGGATGGAAAATATATATAATTGAAACACCAAAATAAGTGGGAGTAGCTATATTAATATCAGCTAAAGTATTACACATTTCAGAGCAAAAAAAATTATTCAGGATGAAGAGGGACATTAAACAATAATGAAAGGATAAATCCATCAAAAATATAGAGAGATCCTAAATGTGTGTGTATCAAAGAAGAGGCTGCAAAATAGGTGAAGCAAAACCTGAGCTGTACACAGAAATAGATTAATTCATGATAATACTTAGGAAATTCAACACCTCAGTTGTACCAATTAATAAACTAAACAGCAATCAGGAAAGACACTAAAAAATGAACAATATACTGTCAACCAACAGCACCTAATTAACATTTATAGAACACTCCCACACTATAGCAAGATAGGTATTATTTCCAAGCACCCACTAAACATTCACAAGATATACTATATACTGAGTCACAAAACAAATCTCAATAAAATTATATAGAATATGTTCTCTGAATATAATTGAATGAAACAAAATCAACAGAAAGCACACAATATATTTTAAAGACAAATATTTAAAAATTAAACAATGTACATCCAAATAACCATCAATCAAAAAGGAAGTCTCTTGCTAAATTTCAGAAAGTACTAGAAATTAAAGAAAATGAACACACAATATATCAAAATTTGTAGTATACTATTAAAGCAATGCTGAGTGGGAAATTGATAGCACTAAATGCATACAACAGAAAAGAGAAAAGGCATCAAGTAAATATGCTTAGTTCCTTCCTCAACGTGATAAAAAAAAAAAGGAAGAGCAAAATAAACCTGAGAAAACATAAGGAATAGAATAATAAAGAAAATAAATCAATAAATTTAAAAATATAAAAATAGAGAAAACAAAGAAAACAAAGACCCAACCTTTTGTTTTCTTTGTGGCTAGTTGGCATTTTAACTAATGAGGCAAAAAATCTACAAAATTAGGATTTGCTTTTCCAGTGGTCATGTATGGATGTGAGAGTTGGACTGTGAAGAAAGCTGAGCACCGAAGAATTGATGCTTTTGAACTGTGAATTGTGGTGTTGGAGAAGACTCTTGAGAGTCCCTTGGACTGCAAGGTGATCCAACCAGTCCATCCTGAAGGAGATCAGTCCTGGGTGTTCATTGGAAGGACTGATGCTGAAACTGAAACTCCAATGCTTTGGCCACCTTATGAGAAGAGTTGACTCATCAAAAAAGACCCTGATGCTGGGAGGGATTGGGGGCGAGAGAAGAAGGAGATGACAGAGGATGAGATGGCTGGAAGGCATCAAGGACTCGATGGACACGAGTTTGAGTAAACTCTGGGAGTTGGTGATGGACAGGGAGGCCTGGCGTGCTGCAATTCACGGGGTCGCAAAGAGTTGGACACGACTGAGCGACTGAACTGAACTGAACTGATGTACTATATAAGGTCTTTACAACTGGCTCTAGTGGTAAAGAACCTGCTTGCCAATTCAGGAGATGTAAGAGACATGGGTTTGATCCCTGGATCAGGAAGATCCCTGGAGAAGGAAATGGCTACCCACTTCAGTATTCTTGCCTGGAGAATCTCATAGACAGAGGAGCCCCATGGATGGGCTCCATAAGGTTGCAAAGAGTTGGACATGACTGAAGTGAGTTTGCACACACACACATATTAAAACTAAATGTAGATGCAATTATCAGTTAAATTAATAAAATGCAACTCCCAAATTAATTCTGTGACTTTGAAAGTTAGAAGAAAATTAGATATTATATCAGAAGTCATTATTGAGTCTACATGGAAAAATCTGTGATGGACATTTAGAATATGGCTACTCAATCTCCTAACCACTCACACCTTCTTCTCTCCCAATAATTTGTAAATACGGTACTGAAGCTTTATGATTTCAAATAACAATTCAATATGTTAAAGACTCAAAAGAGGATTCTTATTCATTTATATGTATATATATATGTGCGTGTGTGTGTGTGTATAAATCTAAAACTCTGAATCTATATTTTAAAGATTTGGGACAGTTGAGTAGGGAAGATGCTTTTGTGTTAAGGCAGGATAAGGGCATTCTCAAAACAAGCAGAGGGCAATATTACATTTATTGTACTTATAGGCTAGGATAGCTATAACTTCGGGATAAGGCATAAACTAGAATTTTGGAAAGGAAGGAGACCCCAGAAGCCATGTGGGATATAGTATACACAATAGGTCAAATAAACTAATTGTCAAGTTCCTAAACTGGAGAATAATATTGTGATTTTCTAAATCCATTTGTTTAATGATAATATGTTTTCTACTAAATGAAAAACAAATTTGAAGGTCTTAGGTATAAACTAGAAAAACATGTGTAAAAAGTGTAATTTAAGATTCAACATAGTAAAGATGTCAACTCATTGGAAAAGACCATGATACTAGGAAAGATTGAAGGCAAGAGGAGAAAGGGACAACAGAGGACAAGATGGTTGAATGACACCACCCACTAAACGGACATGAATTCGAGAAACTCAGGGAGATAGTAAAGGACAGAGGAGCCTGGTGTTCTGCAGTCCATGGGGTTGCAAAGAGTGGGACGTAACTTAGTGACTAATAACAATAACATGTTTATTGCCACATAATTCAAAATAGCCAAGATATGTAAACAACCTAAACACTCATCAATAGATTAATGGATAAAGATGTGTTACATATACACTATGGAATACTATTTATCCAAGAGAAAAGAAGATATCCTTTCATTTGTGACAACATAGTTCAACCTTGAGCACATTATTCTAAGTGGGTTAAATCAGACAAAGACAAGTACCATATGGTATTACTTTTATGTGGAGTCTAAAAAAAGTTAAACCTGTAAGGAACAGAATAAAATAGTGGTTACCAGGGAATGTGGGTAAGAAATATAAGAGAGAGGGTAAAAACTTTTAATAAGTAGTAAAAAAGCCATAGCTAATTAACACAGCAATGAACATAGACAAAAATACGGTACTATAATTCTGTAATGTGATAATTATCACTATAAGGGAATCGTATCACAATTTATAAATGTGTCATTGAAAAGACCCTGATGCTGGGAAAGATTGAAGGCAGGAGGAGAAGGGGACAACAGAGGATGAGATAGTTGGATGCCATCATTGACTTGATGGACATGAGTTTGAGCAAGCTCTGGGAGTTGGTGATGGACAGGGATGCCTGGGGTGCTGCAGTCCACGGGGTCACAAAGAGTCAGACACCACTGAGCAACTAAACTAAACAGAATGCACTGTACATCTTAAACTTATACAATGTTACAGATCAAATTAATTCAATAAAATGCTTGTTAAATAACAATCACTTCAATTCTCTTCATTTCAATTTGTAGATACAGAAAAACCTTAGTGATCTTACCTTAGGTGACTGACAGCTTTAACTACATAGAAATGAGGAGAAAGATACTTTAGCTTTATCTTAGCAAACTAATTCAAATCATTTTCAGCATGTGCTTGGGTTATTGCAAATTCCAGAGATAAGATTGGTTTATGATGAGCTGCTAGAGTGGGTACAGCAAGAAAAGGATGAATAAAACCAATAGCAGAGTTCAAAATGCAGTTCTTAACTGCTTTGAAAAGAATTGTAGAGCATTTTAAGCAGGCACAAACAAAGGGAAGAAATATCTTTTAACAGAAGCTTTATTTGGTTATCCAGGAAATACTTCTGTCTCTGGAGGAATACATTCATTTGCTCTGTTTAGTTATGTGAATTTCACCTACGCATATGTATGCTTTTGTTATGCAAAATGCCATGGGGTGTTTTTAGTGCTTATTTTCTTCTCTCTCTCTCTCTTTTTACATTAAGAATTACATATCAAGGGACAATATATTATTTTGTGGCAAAATACATAACTACAGGCAAAGTAGGAGGTAGCATTTAAGTGCTGTTGCTATGGATAGAATCTTGAGGCCAGTAATATTTTCTAATTAGAAGTTTGCTCTCCGTCATCATTTTCAAATCCATTATGGTTTTAAATGTTAAACTGTGGTGGTTTTTCAAATATTGCTAGGATAATGGTGATTAGGAAAAAGTGGAAATAAATGTCCTCTGGGTGTCCTTACCTGAATTGTTCTCAGGCAATTAAAAATGAGAATATCCTATACAGAATTCCATCATGTATACTACCAATACTCCTTCTGTGTCCCTTATTTTGATAAATCACTCTAAATTTCTTGCAGATCCCAAATTAAATAAATGTAGTTCCTTGATTCTCCACCACAGCAGCATATTAGGATAACCTAAGCAGATTGTTTTTAATCAATAGGCCTTGTTTTCTTTAGAGGAGTTTAAGTTTATAGACAGGAAAGTACAGGGTTTCCACATCCTCCCTTACTCCATGTACAGTTTCCTTTAAAATTCACATTTTGTGTCAGTATGGTACAATCATTACAACTGTTAAAAAGAAAGAACAGGTCCACAATGGAGTCACTTATGCTAACATCCACCAAGACTTAAAACCTAAACCCACTGCAATCTCAGTCTCTCCCATGAGTGGAATTTTAAACCGAAATCAGTTTAAAATCTCCTGGTCAACACCGCGGATGTAATTTGCCTAAAATCCCCAATATTCCTCTAAAGGCAAGTGATCTTACTTGCACCAATACTCTGTTTTAACTTCCTTGCCCCACCATTTTCCTGCCTATAAAAACTTTTCTTTTATTTATTTTTTAAAATTGGAGGATAATTGCTTTACAAGGCTGTGTTAGTTTGTGTAATACAACAGTGTGAATCATCTGTAAGTATACATATATCTCCTCCCTCTTGAAACTCCTTCCTATGCCCCCATCTCCCATTTTCATTTTGTACAACTCCTAAGAGTGCCTTTCTACTTGCTAGATGAGATACCACTGGGTCCAAGAACTGTGGATTAAAACCAGTTAGATATTTAAATTTACTCAGTTGAATTTAAGTTCTTTAACACATCTGGTGAACCAATATTGACACATTATTAACTGAATTTCCATAGTTTATATCAGGATTCACTCTTTGTGATACACATTCCATGAGTTTTAAAAGATGCATCATGGCATATTTCCATCACTATTGTATCATATAGAATAGTTTCAGGGTCCAAAAAATCCTCTTCTCCACCTACTCATCCCTCCCTTACAGCCTCATAAACCATAGCAACCACTGATCCCTTTACTATTATAACAGTTTTCTTTTTCCACAAAGTCATAGAATTGGAATCATAAAATATACAGCCTCCTTAGATCGGTTTCTTTCACTTAGCAATATGCTTTTAATATTTCACCATGTGTCTCCATGGCTTCGTAGCTAATTTCTTTTAACCTCTGAATAATATTCCATTGTCTAGATGGACCACAGCTTGTTTGTCTCTTCACTTATTGAAGAATATCTTGACTGCTTTTCTGTTTTGGCAATTGTGATAAAAAATACTATATATGCAATACTATATATGCAAATGTTTGCATAGACCTGAGTTTTCAGGTTATTTGGGTTATACCAAGGAGCAAGACTACTAAATTATATGGGAAGAGTATGTTGAGTTCTGTAAGAAACCGCCAAACTGTCTTCCAGTTTAACTATATCATTTTTCATTCCCACCAGCCATGAACGTCTGTTGCTCCATATTCTCATCATTTGTTGTCAATGTTTTAAATTGTAGCCATCCAAAGAGGTGAGTAGCAGTATTCCATTGTTTTAATTTGCAATTAGCCCATGGCATATGATGTTAAGCATCTTTTTACATGATTCTTTGCCATCTTCATATTTTCAAGGATGTCTCTCTCTTCAGATATCTGCTCAACTTTTAAATTGGACTGTTTTCATTTGATGAATTTTATGAGCTTCTTGTATATGTTGGATATTGGTACTTTATAAGATATGTTCCATGTCCAGTTCTAACTGTTGCTTCCTGACCTGCATACAAATTTCTCAAGAGGCAGGTCAGGTGGTCTGGTATTCCCATCTCTTTCAGAATGTTCCACATTTTATTGTGATCCACACAGTCAAAGGCTTTGGCGGAGTCAATAAAGCAGAAATAGATGTTTTTCTGGAACTCTCTTGCTTTTTCGATGATCCAGTGGATTATGGCAATTTGATCTCTGGTTCCTCTACCTTTTCTAAAACCAACTTGAACATCTGGAAATTCATGGTTCACGTATTGCTGAAGCTTGGCGTGGAGAATTTTGAGCATCTTTTTACTAGTGTGTGAGATGAGTGCAATTGTGCGGTAGTTTGAGCATTCTTTGGGATTGCCTTTCTTTGGGATTGGAATGAAAACTGACCTTTTCCAGTCCTGTGACCACTGCTGAGTTTTCCAAATTTGCTGGCATAATGAGTGCAGCACTTTCACAGCATCATCTTTCAGGATTTGAAATAGCTTAACTGGAATTCCATCACCTCCACTAGCTCCGTTCATACTGATGCTTTCTAAGGCCCCCTTGACTTCACATTCCAGGATGTCTGGTTCTAGATGAGTGATCACACCATCATGATCATCTGGGTCATGAAGATCTTTTTTGAGCAGTTCTTCTGTGTATTCTTGCCACCTCTTCTTAATATCTTCTGCTTCTGTTAGGTCCATATCATTTCTGTCCTTTATCAAACCCATCTTTGCATGAAATGTTCCCTTGGTATCTCTAATTTTCTTGAGGAGATCTCTAGTCTTTCCCATTCTGTTGTTTTCCTCTATTTCTTTGCATTGATCTAAAAACTAAAAAGCCTCTTGATGAAAGTGAAAGAGGAGAGTGAAAAAGGTGAAAGAGGAGAGTGAAAAAGTTGGCTTAAAGCTTAACATTCAGAAAGCTAAGATCATGGCATCTGGTCCCATCACTTCATGGGAAGTAGATGGGGAGACAGTGGAAACAGTGTCAGACTTTATTTTTGGGGGATCCAAAATCACTGCAGATGGTGATTGCAGCCATGAAATTGAAAGACACTTACTCCTTTGAAGGAAGGTTATAACCAACTTAGATGGCACATTAAAAAGCAGAGACAATATACAAGCAACTCCTGCAGCTCAATTCCAGAAAAATAAATGACCCAATCAAAAAATGGGCCAAAGAACTAAACAGACATTTCTCCAGAGAAGACATACAGATGGCTAACAAACACATGAAAAGATGCTCAACATCACTCATTTTCAGAGAAATGCAAATCAAAACCACAATGAGGTACCATTACACGCCAGTCAGGATGGCTGCTATCCAAAAGTCTACAAGCAATAAATGCTGGAGAGGGTGTGGAGAAAAGGGGACCCTCTTACACTGTTGGTGGGAATGCAAACTAGTACAGCCGCTATGGAGAACAGTGTGGAGATTTCTTAAAAAAACTGGAAATAGAACTGCCATATGACCCAGCAATCCCACTTCTGGGCATACACACCGAGGAAACCAGATCTGAAAGAGACACGTGCACCCCAATGTTCATCGCAGCACTGTTTATAATAGCCAGGACATGGAAGCAACCTAGATGCCCATCAGCAGACGAATGGATGAGGAAGCTGTGGTACATATACACCATGGAATATTACTCAGCCGTCAAAAAGAATTCATTTGAAGCAGTCCTAATGAGATGGATGAAACTGGAGCCCATTATACAGAGTGAAGTAAGCCAGAAAGATAAAGAACATTACAGCATACTAACACATATATATGGAATTTAGAAAGATGGTAATGATAACCCTATATGCAAAACAGAAAAAAGAGACACAGAAATACAAAACAGACTTTTGAACTCTGTGGGAGAAGTGAGGGTGGGATATTTCAAAAGAACAGCATGTATACTATCTATGGTGAAACAGATCACCAGCCCAGGTGGGATGCATGAGACAAGTGCTCGGGCCTGGTGCACTGGGAAGACCCAGAGGAATCGGGTGGAGAGGGAGGTGGGAGGGGGGATCGGGATGGGGAATACGTGTAAATCTATGGCTGATTCATATCAATGTATGACAAAACCCACTGAAATGTTGTGAAGTAATTAGCCTCCAACTAATAAAAAAAAAATGTACATATTAAAAAAATAAAATAAAATAAAAAAATAAAAAGCAGAGACATTACTTTGCCAACAAAGGTCCGTCTGGTCAAGGCTATGGTTTTTCCAGTGGTCACGTATGAATGTGAGAGTTGGACTGTGAAGAAAGCTGAGCACCGAAAATTTGATGCTTTTGAACTATGGTGTTGGAGAAGACTCTTGAGAGTCCCTTGGACTGCAAGGAGATCCAACCAGTCCATCCTAAAGGAGATGAGTCCTGGGTGTTCATTGTAAGGACTGATGCTGAAGCTGAAACTCCAGTACTTTGGCCACCTCATGCGAAGAGTTAACTCATTGGAAAAGACCCTGATGCTGGGAGGGATTTGGGGGCAGGAGGAGAAGGGGACGACAGAGGATGAGATGGTTGGATGGCATCACCGACTCGATGGACATGGGTTTGAGTAAACTCTGGGAGTTGGTGATAGACAAGGAGGCCTGGCGTTCTGTGGTTCATGGGGTCGCAAAGAGTTGTACACGATTGAGTGACTGAACTGAACTGAACTAAGATATGTATTTTGCAAAAATTTTCTCCCAGCCTGTGGTTTATCTTTTAATTTTCTTAAAAGTATCTTTCATAGGGCAGAAGTTTTTAATTTCACTGAAATTCAATTAGCAATTTTACTTTCATAGATCATGCTTTTATTGTTGTATCTAAACAATCATCATCAAACCAATGCACAGTATTCCATTTTTTAAAAAATGGTGATATCCAGGCCACACATATGAGGTGGCCTAGGCAATAGCATTTTTAAAGTCCATCCCTGCCCCTGCAATTTTCATGCATGACTATGGTTAGGAAGTACTACTAAGAAAGTAGCCTTAGGGTCATCTTAGTTTATCATGGTTCTTAAAGCCTAAGAACTCCTAGTTTATAGAGACGTTTCTCAATCTGTTGATGAAAACTGCCTGTTGCTTCTTGATCCCAAAGTACAAAGTGTGTCCCAGATACGTGAATACACAACTTATAAAACCTTTGATGAGAATTCATTGTAAGGTTTTCTTTTAATATAGCACAGCAACATTTCAATGTAAGAATTATGTTGTCAAAATTTATCAAGATCCGAAGATGTTTCCATCCTTATAAGAAAAATATCAGTATTAAAAATAATTACATATTTCCATGTTCCAATGAAATATTTGGGTCACAAATTGGCAAAGCACCATATTTGCTTCAAACGTGTTTCCATGGTGCCCTTTTTGCTGCATTAGAAGGCACCACACACTACAATATCCTGGTACCATGACATGCTAGTTTTTCCACCTCTCAATAACTTCCATATGCTTCTCTCTCTCCAAAGCTTTTACTGTTACTGCATAATTCATACCCTCATCATCCTCCAAATGATTTATCACTTGCCTTCATGACACCCATCAGTTGGATTCCCACTGTAGATAGATTAAAGGGCAATTTACTTAGCAAGACATGGAGGACTCTATAAGTCATATCTGTTAGTCCAAAAGTACACCAAGTCTGTCTCAAAACACAATGTTTGGTCCACAGAAGTGATGAGGAATATGAAAGTCAAATCTGTCAGATCTCTGAGATCATTGTGCTATTCCTCAACCTTCCCACACTGTTCCTTCCTATACATGACATACCTACTCCAGCACTTACCCAAGCTCATCTTTGAGAATCTTTCAACTTCAACAGTCTCTCCCTTCTCTGAAATCTAAGTACTAAGAGTCATTTTATAATACGGTTTACTAATTATTGTTTTCTGACAATTTTATGAATACAAATTAATTCTACTGACCAAACCTGTATGCTTATCCTGTTTTTTTTTTTTTGTTGTTGTTGTTGTTTTTTACTATTGGCATTTATTGGAGATATTTGGGGTTCAGTTCCATACCATCACAATAAAGCAAATAGCACAAAGAAAGTCACAAAATGTTTTTGGTTCTCCAGTGCACATAACAATTATGTTTACACTATCAGTTCAGTCACTCAGTCGTATCTGACTCTTTGCAACCCCATGAACCGCAGCACATCAGGCCTCCCTGTCCATCAGCAACTCCCGGAGTTTACCCAAACTCATGTCCATTGAGTCGGTGATGCCATCTAACCATCTCATCCTCTGTCGTCCCCTTCTCCTCCTGCCTTCAATGTTCCCAACATCAGGGTCTTTTCAAATGAGTCAGCTCTTAGTGTAGTCTATTAAGTGTGCAATAGCATTACATCTAAAAAAAATGCACATGCATTACTTTAAAACTACTATATTGCTTACAAAAAATAGCTAACCATCATCACCAGAGCCTTCAGAAAATCTAATCTCTTTGCTGGTGGAAGGTCTTGCTTCCATGTCATTGGCTGCTGGCTGACCAGGGTTGTTGTTGCTGAAGGCTTGGGTGACTGTGGTAACTTCTTAAAATAAGACAACAATGAAGTTAACTACACCAATTGACTCTTTCTTTCATGAACAATTTATCTGTAGCATGAAATGCTGTTTGATAGCATTTCACCCACAGGAGAACTTCTTTCAAAATTGGAGTCAATCCTCTCAAACCCTGCTGCTGCTTTAATAAGAAAGTTTATGTAAAATTCCAAATCCTTTGTTACTATTTTAACAATCTTCACAATATCTTCACCAGGAGTAGATTCTCTCTAAAGAAACTGCTTTATTTACACATTCCTAAGAAGCAATTCCTCACCCATTCAAGTTTTAGCTTGCAATTTCAGTTATTCACTCACATCCTTAGGCTCCACTTTTAATTCTAGTTTTCTTGCTATTTCCACCACACCTGCAATGACTTCTTTTACTGAAGTCTTGAACCCCTCAAAGTCATCCTTGAGGGTTGGAATGGATTTTTCTCTGGATTAGGCTTTAGCTTAAGAGAATTTTGTGGCTGATTTGATCTTCTACCCAGACCATTAAACCTTCCTGTGCATCAGCAATAAGTCTGCTTCACTGTCTTATCATGCATGTATTCACTGGAGTAGCATTTTTAATTTCCATCAAGAACTTTTTCTTTGCATTCATAACTTGGCTAATTGTTTCACAAAGGAGGCCTAGCTTTCAGCCTATCACAGCTTTAGCATGCCTTCCTCACTAAACTCAATCATTTCTAGTTTTTGTTTTAAATTGAGAGACATGTGACTCATCCTTTCACTTGAACACGTAGAGGTCACTGTAAGGTTACTAAGTGATCTAATTTTAATAGGGAGGTCGGGAAGAGGTGGGTGGGATCAGGGGAATATCTGATCAGTGGAGCTGTAAGAATACACAAACATTAATTTCACTATCTTATATGAATGCAGTTTGTGGCAGTTTACAATTTGTAAAAACCATGGTATCTGCAAAACACAAAAAGCTAAGTGCAACAAAATGAGGTATGCCTGTATTTGGCGTATGCAACATCACCTAGCATCCATTTGGCCACACAGTAGGTGGACTTTCCTCAGTAGCTCAGCTGGTTAAGAATCTGCCTGCCATGCAGGAGACCCCATTTCAATTCCTGGGTTGGGAAGATTCCCTGGAGAAGTAATAGACTACCCACTCCAGTTTTCTTGGGCTTCCCTGGTGGCTCAGCTGGTAAAGAATTTGCCTGCAGTGTGGAAGACCTGGGATCAATCCCTGGGTTTGGAAGACCCCCTGGAGAAGGGAACAGCTGCCCACTCCAGTATTCAGTCCTGGAGAATTCCAAGGGGTTGCAAAGAGTTGGACATGACTAAGTGACTTTCACTTCACTTCAGGTGCTCATAAGTTTATTAATTAGATAATTCCAGAACTCTTCAATATTGGTCCAGTCCATTAATATGTGATTTGCATATATGACTGCATTAATACTTATATATTACTAAACATTATTGATTGTCCATGTACCAGGAACTCTGTTATGCACTAAAAATACAAAGAATAAGATAAGAGTTCCTACCCCTAAGGAACTTGAAATCTATGGGGGGAAACATGCTTTTAAACAGATTACATTACAGATTGTTGTGTACTCTCTTAAGCATAGACTCCTATGGCCGCAAAGAAGAAGACCAACTAACAGGATTTGGGGTTGTGGAGTAGAGAAGCCTTCTTAAAAGAGATGAGATATAAATTAGGTTAAGCTATAAAGAACAGGTGGAGAAGGAAATGGCAACCCACTCTAGTATTCTTGCCTGGAGAATCCCAAGGATGGAGGAGCCTGGTGGGCCATAGCCCACAGGGTTGCAAAGAGTCGGACATGACTAAGCGACTTCACTTTCACTTTTTTCACTTTCATAAAGAACAGGATTCACTTGTGGGTATTTCCCAGATGAAATGAGTGCATATATACCTCAAGAGACATATATAAGAATGCTCATAGCAGCTTAATTTGTAGTAAATTCAAAGTGGAAATTACTGAAATGTCCATAAACAGTATAATGAATTTTTAAATGGTTACAAATTCATACAATGGAATACTATATAGTAATGAGAATGTGTGAACTACTGCTACATGCAACAATGTGGATGAATCTCATAAACAAGGTTGAGCAAAAGTTATAAAGTAATATATACATTTATATCAAATTTTAAAAACAGAAAAAATAACCTACAATTATGGCTATTAGGTTTAGACAGAAGGAAATAGTTTGAAGGATCATGAAGAGATTTTTTAGAGTTACCATAAAGAGAATTTAGTTATGTTCTTTTTTTTAATCTGGTTACATGAATGTATTCATGGATATGAAGAAATATATGAGAATAAGAAATATGGTAAAGGTAAGAAACAACAATCAGTTAAATTTTATTGAAACTCAAAGTTCTAGGCATAAGATTTTAAGAGGTAAAGCTGGAGGGATCATAGAGGGACTTATAACCATTAAGTAGAGATTGAGCTTTATCCTAAAGAGAATTTAGAAGACATGAACTATTTTAAATAGAAATGGGATATAATACTTTTACTATTTAAAGATGGATGCTCTAGGAAAAATAGTTTGGATGACAACAGGAAGACAAAACAGATGTCTATTAGAGCAGTATGGGTGAGAAATAAATTATATTAAGGTTTTAGTGAAGATGGAGAAAAGCAAATGTATTCTGGATATTTTGAAGATAGCGCTGAAAGAATTCAGGTATTATTTAGATTAATGAAAAGAGAAATTAAGAATGATTTTTAGGTTTCTGGATTAGTCTATGTGAATTCATCGCATGTAATGGACAGTCTTTTAGCCATAGGTGTTTGTTTTGAACTATAAGTCTGAACAGTGAGGGACCAGAGCTATGAATACATAATGCCAGCATCTGTCTGCCCCATCCCTGTATATTTAGAATAGTCTAGTCATAAACAGACACCAGTGTCATACTGCTCAGTAAGAGTAGTATCTTACTTTTTTCCACAATACTCTCCTGCTATGGCCTTGATTCTGTTTACTTTGTCACTCTTTGCAGCCAGTCCTGCCCTAACCCTTTATTGCCTGATCTTGATTCTTCACATTCTTTTGGTACAGCATTTCCCAAACTGTGATTTGTAAAGAAGCAGAATCAAAACCACCAGGGAAATAGTGATCAATCAGATTCTGAGACCATTTCCATCACAGCTACCTTAAACATAAAAATTGGGGTATGTTTGTTTTGCAAAGGTATTGCCATGAATGGAATTAGGTCCCCCACAAATTCATGTTGGTGTCCTAATCCCTAGTGTGATGGTACTTGAAAATGGGGTCCTTTAGAGTCGGACAGGAGTGAAGCGACTTAGCAGGAGCAGCAGCAGAGGTAATTATATTATATAAGGTCATAACAGGGATTGGGGGTGGGTGGGAGGTTTCACAATGGGATGAGTAACCTTATAAGAGGAAGAAATATCAGATCTCTCTCTGCCATGTGATAACACAGCAAGAAGGTAGCTATCTATACCCACAAAGACAGCTCTCACGAGAACATGACCATGCTAGCAACCTGATCTAGGAACTCCAACTTCGAGAAAATAATTCTCTCTTGTTGAAGCTACCCAGTCCCCCTGAATTTTGCTATGGCAGCCCTGGTTGATTAATATAGATATAGAACACAAAGGCAACAAGTGGAGCTGGCGTGCATAATGGAATGACACCAGGAACTGGAAGGCTGACAGGAGCTCGAATTATTCTCTTCTTACCTTTGGAGCTACATGAGCTGTTGTCTCTCCTTCTCTCTGTGATTTTTCTTCAGACTTCATTCTCATAAGATTGATTTTCTCAAGTTTTCCACAAATGGTCCTAACATGGTTAGCCCTGAATGGCATCCTCGGTTCCTGAGTCTAGATTTTTTCAGTTCCAGGGGTCAGAAGAGACCAAATAAAAGAATTGTTGTGTTCCAATTCCAAGTTTCTAGCATGGAGAATATGAATAGTTCTCCCTGGATCAGGTGTCTGTCCCTCCTTCAATTAATTGTGACCTAAGGTAAAAGTCTTATAATCCACTATTCACCCAATAGGCTGTACATACAGAGTAGGCTCTCTAAGAAGTAAGTGTATGTACAAGATCAGATGTCCGATCAGTTGCAAGAGATGTGAGTCCTCTGAGGTATTATAAATGTATCTTTCCAGGAAGTGATATGTGTCTGTAGATTGTGACTGCTTTTAACAGCACATGTCTACTTGTTTTGTTTTTCTTTTCTCCTCCTCAAGTTATCATCAGCATAAGTCTACTCATTTCATTTCTTCCTATTTTTCATTTTCTACCTTTTTTGGTTCTTTACCCCGCTCTTCTCATCTTCCACAACATTTTCCTCTTCCTCCTTCTATTCTTTTTCTTTCTCTCTCTTTCTGCCTCTCTCCTTTTCTCTTCTCCTCCTCTCTTCCCCATCCCTCCCCCTTTCTGTTGTTTTTAAAAGCCAGGAGTGCATTGATCCTTACAAAGGATACCTCTATTACCAGGAACACTAATTAATGGAATATGATAATGAGAAGAGACTGACACTGTCAAAGTTAATGACAAATCACCTACAATAAGATGTATTTAAAGTAAAACTGGCTGTGTTATTCATGCTATTTGAAAATATGAATAGCATTAAGTACACACTTCTAAAGTGTTTCACTATTTCATCTTGGATAGATAATTGCCACTGATTATCTACCAAGTTGTACCTGAGGCTTCTTAGAGATCTCAGTGTTTAAATTCATTACAGGATGACTTTCCCTCTGAAAAGAGAGAATGCCAGGAGAAATTATAATATAGAGGAAGAAAGGGAATGAAAAACTGTAGGGCATAAATAATGATGAGTCCCCTAGAATTTTCAGTTCATAAAAACCAGGCAAGGTTAAACAAAGGCCAATCTATTGGCAGTCCAGTCACACACTGCCCCACCCACTTATTAGAAATGCCCTCGAAGGCCAGAATATTTTTCTAGTGCTACCTTCAGTGATATTCTTTGAAAGAATACTATCCACATTGATGTTCTTTGCCAACAGAATTTTCCAAAAGGCTGCACTCTGGAAATTTCAGCATACAGTTATAGCCCCAGGACCACAGGACATTGGTGAGATGTTAATTACTTGGTGGTTACCTAGTAGCTAGATATTTACTTGACTATGGTAATAATCATCTGTAAAGAGCTACTGCTTCCTCCTCTTTGATAAAAGTTCATTCAAATAAAATAAGAGAGAAAAATAAAACCTGAGTAAGCCTTTAAAGAAACAAAACACTGGAACACTATTACACTTCATACTACCAGAGGAAAAGATAGATATTCCCTAACCAAACAACCCCTGATATATTTTCCTCCATGGAAACAAAGGCCAATTTGCCCAAATCAATGATTAATCTTGATTATTAAGATTTTCTGAGTGCATTTAAGCATTTATATAGTACCTATATCATACAAGGGGCTTCCCTGGTACCTCACTGGTAAAGAATCCACTTGCCTTTGCAGGAGACGTGGGTTTAATCCCTGGGTCAGAAAGATCCCCTGGGAAATGGCAACCCACTCTAGTATTCTTGTCTGGGGAATCCCATGGATAGAGGAGACTGGTGGGTTAGAGTCCATAGGGTTGCAAGAGTTCGATAGGACTTCGCAACTAAACAACAATTTCACAAAAGTTGCTCAGTTGTGTCCAACTCATTGCAACCCCATGGACTGTAGCACGCCAGGCCTCCTTGTCCATCACCAACTCCTGGAGTTTACTCAAACTCATGTCCATTGAGTTGGTGATGCCATCTAACCATCTCATGCTCTGTCATCCCCTTCTCCTCCCGCCTTCAACCTTTCCAGCATCAGGATCTTTTCAAATGAGTCAGTTCATTGCATCAGGTGGCCAAAGTATTGGAGTTTCAGCTTCAGCATCAGTCCTTCCAATGAATATTTAGGACTGATTTCCTTTAGGATAGATTGGTTGGATCTCCTTGCAGTCCAAGGGACTCTTAAGAGTCTTCTCCAACACCACAGTTCAAAAGCATCAATTTTTTGGTGCTCAGCTTTCTTCACAGTCCAACTCTCACATCCATACATGACCACTGCAAAAACCATAGCCTTGACTAGACGGACCTTTGTTGGCAAAGTAATGTCTCTGCTTTTTAATATGCTGTCTAGGTTGGTCATAACTTTCCCTCCAAGGAGTAAGCATCTTTTAATTTCATGGCTGCAATCACCATCTGCAGTGATTTTGGAGCCCCTCCCCCCAAAAGTCTCTCACTGTTTCCATTATTTCCCCATCTATTTGCTATGAAGTGATGGGACCGGATGCTATGATCTTAATTTTCTGAATGTTAAGCTTTAAGCCAACTTTTTCACTCTCCTCTTTCACTTTCATCAAGAGGCTCTTTAGTTCTTCTTCACTTTCTGCCATAAGGGTGGTGTCATCTGCGTATATGAGGTTATTGGTATTTCTCCCTGCAAATTTGATTCCCGCTTGTGCTTCATCCAGTCCAGCATTTCTCATGAAGTCCCAGTAAGGGACAAATGTATGTGATATGGCCTATATATCTCAGAACTTAAAGTCTAGAAGGAAAAATCAGGGATGATGGGTGTATATTAGTTACTTAGACATAGTAGAATGTGCACCACCAAGTAAAAGAGGAGCAAAGAAAAAATAGCTTTATACCAGGAGATGGGTTTGAATAGGTCCTTGAGAGAAAATTTAAGACATAAAAGAAAAAATTCCAGGCATAGGTGGCAAGTGAATGGGTAAGAAAAGAAATGAGAACCAGAACTTGGATGATATATTGACTAGAATATAAAAGAGGAGATGTATGAAATATTACAAGGGACAAATAGGTTACATTTTATGAATGACTGAAATGCTTATGAAAGGCAGGAAAGATGAGAAAATGGTATTACAGATGACTACAATTTTAATGTGTGGTGACTGGACAGATGGTGAAATCATAAGAGAGAATACATGAGATTAAGAATACACGTTTGAGGAAGTGATATATTAGACTTTATACATACTGAGGTTGAACTACACAAATATATTCATAAAAATCACATTTATAAAATCAGTCTCAAATGCATGTCCACAATTAAATATGAGTGATATTTAGCCATGTGAGCACTGAATAAAGGGAAGAGTTGAATTCAATAAAATAGACACACCATGCCTGAAAAAGCACAGTGTACATGACAGTTATGGATAGAGGTCTGGGGAACCAAAACCTGATGGAAGTATACCAAAAAAGAGTTGTCTGTGAAGAACATGAAAATAAAAAGTCAGAGTAAAGTTAAGAGAAGAATGTAAAGAAGACTTTGCCAGACCAAAATAGATGAGTTCTAAAAAGAACATAGTTAATAGTATCATACCTGTTGTTATAAGACTATCAATAAAATACATTTGAAAGATTCCCTGGAGGAGGGCATGGCAACCCACTCTAGTATTTTCGCCTGGAGAATCCCATGAACATAGAAGCCTGGCAGGCTGCCGTCCAAAGGGTAGCAAAGAATCGGACACAACCAAAGCAACTTAGCACACACATACATATACACATACTTTGTTGTTTTGTTTCTAAATCATGTCAGGAGCCTGGTGGGCTACAGTCCATGAGGTTGCAGAAGAGTCAGACATGACTTAGCAACTAAACAACATACACATACACATGCATATAAAAGCATATTTAAGCACAGGTGATGAATGAATGAGAAAAAATTCACTGTATGTGTAATTATACATATAAGAATTATATATGCATATGTATATTTAGGTATACATCTCTAGTTCTGTCTACATTAACTAAGAGTAAAGGTTACAGTAAGTATACCCAATTCAACTTCATTGGAACTTTATTCCCTCTCAGGATTAACAATGTCTATTCCTAATACCTGGGTGTAAACCATTTCTGAATGAGGCCCAATTCTTCCTCTCTATCTCTTTGCAAAATGCAGTGGCTAACAGTTCAACCAGAAGCCAAACAGAAACCTCTATATAGTATTTGTATGTCTCAGGTGCTATCACACTGCCTACTGTAGCTTGAAAGGAAAGATACACTATGGGCACTTTTTAAACCTTCATACTGGATAGTCTTTGTACAATCATTTAAACCACTCTGAATAGTTCACTGTGAAAGGAAGGCTGTGAATGAATTATTCACTGAAGCACCTGGCCAATGTCTTCAGAGCAGATACTGGAAGAGCTCATTGCTTAAAATGGTTTCTGTTCAAAATATAGTTTGAAAAGAAATCCCACTCTAGATATATTCCAGAGTGCCATTATGGTTTATTTAAAGCCTTATGAAAAATTGAAGACTTCCTTACTAGATCTCTTTCAAGGACATACAAAATGAATTATAATTCCTAACAGATTCTGTGTGGCATAGGGATCACAGCAGGAAGAATATTTAGAAAATATCTTCTGTTTATCCCTCAAATACATGTTTATTACCTGTTCAGCTTGCAGACTGTGCTTTGTTCATAGGATATCAAGAGCTTTATATTAATAAAAATATATTTAAAACACGTAATCAGGTTTAAACTTCAAAACATCTTTAGCGTTAATCCCAGGGAGGTAAACTAAATCAACTGCTTTCATAGAAAAGTCCTCTGATTAGACTCAAAGGGTGATTTACATTGACATGTTGCTTTTGAAACTAATCTGTGCATAGGGAAATAATTTATGGACTTGCTACATGTTATTCCTTACTTCCAAAATGATACCACATTCACCTTTACCTCTAAAAAAGACAGTAAGGAAATTCCATCAGAGGAACAAAGTATATTTCACGGCAAAGTTGATACAAAACCAAGATCTATCTGCATTCCCATCTGGAATAGACTAGTTAGAAGGGTTCTTGCTTCAAAGACATTTGAGAAGGTTTGCTTTCTTCAAATATTACAAACTACAGACTTTTTTTTCCACCATATTCTAACTCAGTATTTCCATAGCTCTGGTCCCAAAGCAATGCAAATTGTAGTCAGGGTTTTAAAATATTCAAAGACTTTTATCTGCAAGAAGGTTAGGAGGTATGGTTAGGCAGAACTCTTGCGGATGTAGCACCATGATACAGTTTTCAATATTCATGCATTCACAGTGCAACAATCCCTGTTCCACTCCCTTGGTTTTGACTAAGAAGTTAAATGATACCAATTTATTTTAGAGTTTCCTTTTCCCCTTGAGATAATCACTAGTAGTCCACTTTAGTCTTTGAGTCAGAAAGTGATACATTTCATAGAAAGAAGAAAAAATCCAAAATATAAAGAATTCATAAAATCTTTGTAAGTAAACTGAAAATCCATTTGTGTACCTGAAAAGGTATTTCTACTTTGAGTAGGTAAAGGCAAGTTAACTGGCTTGTTGAACAGAGATAGCATTTGGGTGCTGCTTCAAAACCATTCTACTTATACAACATATCTATTGAGGCTGCAGCAGTTTTAACTTATATGGCAACCTAGTGACATCTCCCCTAGTTAAGCTTATCCTATTCAAATCACTCATTTACCTTGTGTGGATGCACATCTAATTTTTAACTATATTCATTTGCACTCACTTATTTCATAATGCCTAGTTAAGTGTTCTAACTTTCAGTATCATCTGCACAGAGCAGACATTCAATAGATATTTATGCTTAGTAACACAATCAACATAAACAAAGTGAACAGTCAATAAATACTGCTGATAGACTATTGTTGTTATTCTAAGCATTTTTCAAAATGTCATTTAGGAGAGTTATTTTTCAAGTCAGTGATTTATTTGATATCATTCATCATGTTTAAGTAATGGAAAGTAGAATGGCATATTAATTTATTTTGAAATAATCCTTCCAGTTTATCACTTTTAAGAATCTCTTCCAAATGACTGTTGCTGACCCTAACATCAACTAGCACGATTTTTAGTGAAACCCTCTCTTATCCAAATTCACTGAATACTCTCCTTTCAAACTTCATCATCATCTAAATTTTGCTATGAGCTAAACTTGTTCAACTTCACCTGGGCATGAACAGAGGATAAATAGGTACTGTACACAAAAAAATATTTCATATTCTGCACGACAGGAGTTTAATACAACAAATGAGTTTCTGTGAGTGAGAAAAAATCTTTATGTAATAAAGGCCAATTTTAATTTAGAGGGAATATATCTTTATATTAGTTAAATCAAGGGAGAGTTGCCAGAGATAAATAATTTGGTAGTGGTGCATACAAATATCAGTAGTCTACTGCAATACTCTGAATAACTTCATACAAAGTATACCTGAACTGAATAAGTCATGCCTAATAGAACAAATTTTACAAAATTGTAATAAAATACCATCTATTCACTTCTAAAATAATCTCTTAGAAATTGTATCATCAATCTCTGACACCAATCCCGGCTGACACTATCCCATCAGAATATGGAGTAGCTTAAGTGTTTGTTGTACACACAGAACACCACAGTGGTTCTCACAGTTAATGCCCTCTTTGATTGATTTTACTATGCATTCTCTCTAAATTAAGGTTGGCCTATTTTACCTACGATTATTCTATTCTTCACAGAAACTGTCATTTCCCTCACAAAGCCAGTGTCAATCTTCTAATTCTTTCTGTAGACTCTCTCAGACGGCCCCCCACAGCTCACAAGACAAATCAGCTTTCTAAACTAGTAAAATCACCCAATAATCTTACTCGTATTTTTCTAACTTTCATTTAAACATAGTCACGGGCTTCCCTGGTGGCTCAGTCAGTAAAGAATCTGCCTGTCAACGCAGGAGACCAGGGTTCAATCCCAGGTCGGGAAGATCCCCTGGAGAAGGAAATGGCAACCCACTCCAGTATTCTTGACTGGAGAATTCCATGGATAGAGGAACCTGAAGGCCTATAGTCCATGGGATTGCAAGAGTCAGGCGCAACTTAGAGACTAAGCCACCACCACCACCAAACATAATCACAAACAATGTGCTCCCCACCTGAAAAAAAAAAAAAAACAAATTTACAAGTTGTTGAACATATATGGGTCCTGAAAACCATCCTTTATTACCAAGACATTTAAGAGAATATAAATCCCAAGATCCCCAGAAGCCTTTTTTAAAACTAGACCTATCTTCTGAGGTAAATATGCATCCAGTGGGCCCTGTTCCCAGAAAGAACTCAGATGGCATGTTATCAATTGTTAGCCCTCTAAAAAGCACCTGGTAATCAGTCTACTCCAGCATAAGGTGCCGCAAACATGCATGAATTGCTCCTTATGCATTTAAACTGAACTTCTAAAAGGCGTCTCCTTTTGTGCCTCCACATTTTCCTAATTATCTTAATTGCCTGAGCAATTATCATTTGTCAGTTCAGAAATTAAAGGGAAACAATGATAAATACCAGACTTTGGGTGTTTATTCTTGGCACTAATAACTTTTTGCTTAGTACCTCAATTTCAATGGCAATATTTTAATTGGGTGAGAGTTATTTTTAATTCAACAGGTAGCTAAACTCTTGTATGCTTTCCCTAAAATGATGCCTCTCAGGTGAGATGACCTACATGTAGAAAAACCCCATTGAAAGTTTTCCTTTCATAGAAATGCATAGAGGCACAGGTGCACATTTCATTTCCAAGTTTGCATGGGAGGTAGATACAGTGGGGAAAAACATCTAAACTAAAAAACAAAATATAAATATATATAGGAGACTTTCCCTATGAAAGCCATTGGTTATGATTTAGACATTCACAAAGGAGTATCTTTCCCATTCTAAAAATAAGAAGTTGTACAAACTATAATAGTCATATGTTTAACACATGAGAGGACTAATGATGCAAAGAAAACCAAATAATCTAAGTTACATAAAGTCATGAGCCCTTCTTAGAAGAGAAGAAACAACTGATTTATTCTCTGAGCAAAGCAGGAGAAACAACAAACTTGTCATAGACTGCAGAAAAGATAAACCAACCAAAATATTAACTTTTAACCACTACACTTGGGCTGGAATGGTAAATCTAGCAAATCCCTAGTCACAGGACAATCTGCTGATGTTTCCTGTGGAACCTTCACTAAATACACAGTGGGAGCAAACCAAAGGCTGGTGACAGGGTAGGAGACCTAAGAGAGACTTCAAAGGTAAACAGGGCCCAGACTGAGTTAATGACACCAACACATCAAAGGATGAGACATTAAACTAAATATGAGATCCTGAGATACACCAGGCTTCACCAAGTGTAAGAAATGGCCCAGCAAAGGCATTACCTAAACCTAGGCTCACAAAGCCGCAGAAAAACTTTACAGCAAAGAGAATTACACTGACTTAAAATACTGGTATTTGAGCCATACAGGAGGGGAAAAGCCTCTGTGATTCAGAAATTTGATGTGCGTGCTAAGTGGCTTCAGTCATGTCTGACTTTTTGTAACCCTGTGGACTGCAGGCTGCCAGGCTCCGCTGTCCATGGGATTTTCCAGGCAAGCATACTGGAGTGGGTTGCCATGCCCTCCTCTAGGGTATCTTCCCTACCCAGGTATCGAACCCATATCTCTTATGTCTCCTGCATTGGGAGGCAGGTTCTTTACCACTAGCACCACCTGGGAGGCACAGAGAGATCACCAGAATCTTACCATTGCACTGGTAACAAATTGAATAAGGGAAATTCCTGACCCCATCTTAAAATATTTGGTACCATGGTGAAGTAATGAACTGACGCTAACTATGTGTACAATAAGGGCTTCTTTGGTGGCTCAGTGGTAAAGAATTCTCCTGCTAATGCAGGAAATGCAGGTTCAATTCCCAGGTTGGGAAGATCCCCTGGAGGAGAAAATGGCAACCCAATCCAGTGTTCTTGCGTGGGAAGTCCCATGGACAGAGGAGCGAGGCAGGCTACAGTCTATGGGGTCACAAACAGTCAGACATGACTGAGCATGTATATCTACAACAAAGTCCAGATCCAGATAGTCTTCCCTGATATGAGGAGAATAAGATCAGAATTCAGGGAGACTGAGACATCTAAAAATTTAAGGGAAGAATACCAAATCGAAAGTAAAACCCAGATAACACACTCTAGAAAACTGCACAGGGGTCCCCTTGCATCTTTAGATAAATTCTAAGGGGAATGATCACAGAATGAAATTTCAAAAGGTCAGGAAAAGAACACATATCAGAGAAAAACAACTACTAGAGGGGAAGAGTAAACAGAACAACTGTTTATACGAGACTGAGACAATCAGAGTAGAAAGAACTCATTGAACAACACCTGAAGCATTCAGTATAAACATAAGGAAAGTCATGACATCAGCTTGAACTTAACTGGTACTATTAAATACTACTTTAGATCTACACTAAGAAAGCTTTAAAAAAGATTCAGAAGGATATAACTGACTCAAATATCTTCACTGCTTGTCAGAACAAAGTTCAACATTTTTTATATAGAGACATATAAGCAGACACACGACAAAACAATATTCGCAATATTCAGTTCAGTTCAGTTCTGTTCAGTTGCTCAGTCGTGTCTGACTCTTTGCGACCCCATGAACTGCAGCATGCCAGGCCTCCCTGTCCATCACCAACTCCCAGAGTCCACCCAAACCCATGTCCATTGTGTCGGTGATGCCATCCAACCATCTCATCCTCTGTCATCCCCTTCTCCTCCTGCCCTCAATCTTTCCCAGCATCAGGGTCTTTTCCAATGAGTCAGCTCTTCGCATCAGGTGGCCAAAGTATTGGAGTTTCAGCTTCAATATCAGTCCCACCAATGAACACTCAGGACTGATCTCCTTTAGGATGGACTGGTTGGATCTCCTTGTAGTCCAAGGGACTCTTAAGAGTCTTCTCCAACACCACAGTTCAAAAGCATCAATTCTACACTCAGCTTTCTTTATAGTCCAAACCTCACATCCATACATGACTACTGGAAAAACCATAGCCTTGACTAGGTGGACCTTTGTTGGCAGAGTAATGTCTCTGCTTTTTAATACACTGTCTAGGTTGGTCATAACTTTCCTTCCAAGGAGCAAGTGTCTTAATTTCATGGCTGCAATCACCATCCGCAGTGATTTTGGAATCCAGAAAAATAAAGTCAACCACTGTTTCCACTGTTTCCCCATCTATTTGCCATGAAGTGATGGGACCGCAGGCCACAATATTCAGGATACAATAAAATCTAATAGACATGCAATAGTGCAGGAAATTTGTGGGCTAGGGGCTAGAGGGAGGAGAAAATGTGAAATTGTTTCTCAATGGTTATAGAATTTCAGTTATATAGCAGGAAGAAGTTCCGGAGATCTGTTAAACAACTTACTACCTATAGTCAATAATACAATACATCACACTTAAACATGTTAAGAGGATAGAACTCATGTAAAGTATTTCTACATGCAAATCGCACAAACATACACAACACAAAGAACTTTCTTAAGGTGATGAATAGCTCAGTACTCTAACTGTGGTACTGGTTATAGTTGAATTGATGTATGCATATGTCCAAACTCATCAAGATGCATGCATTAAATGTTAGCAACTTTTAGATTCTATCTCAATAGAGCTTAGAAAGAAAATATAAACATATAACTATAAACCAAAGTTTCCTTTGACTGCCTAACAAATAAACACAGTATTTGTTGCTAAAATGAAAGAAAATTATTTTCTTAAAAGTCTTGAGGCCAGAAGTCCAAATTCAAAATGCTAGCAGGTTCTCTCTCCTTCTCAAGGCTCTAGGAATTATTCTCCCGTGTTTCTTCCAGCTTCTGGTGTCTGTTGGCTTTCTTTGACTTTTCTTGTCTACATCATTCCAGTCTCTGCCTCTGTGGTCACACTGCCTCCTACACTTTATGCATCATAAACCCTTCTTCTGTCTTTATCTCATAAGGACACAGACCATTGGATGTAGTGTTACATGGATAACCCAAGATAACCACATACTGAGGTCTTTAATTTTATTAACAAAGATATTTTTATCCAAAATAAGAAAACTTGCACAGGTTCTGGGTGGACATATCTTTTGGGGGCCACCTGTCAACCTACTCTAGCATCTAATAACAGAGAACCAAAATATATGAAGCAAAACTGACAGACTTGAAAAGGAAAATGGACAGTTCAACAATAATAGATGGGGACTCCAATTTTCAATGATGAATAGAATTACAAGGCACAGTATCATTAAGGAAATCACATGACTATATAACAACTAGATCTAACAAATATTTACAGAAACTTGCACCCAACAACAGCAAAATACCTATTTTTTCTCAAATGTCCATGGGATATTCCTCTAGGATAGATGACATTTTCAGCTAAAACACAAATATCAATGAAGGCTTGAAACCATACAAATACAGTAGATGAAATTAGGAATCAAGGAAATTTAGGAAATCCTAAAATATGTGGAAATTAAACACACTAATATTTACTAAATGAGTCAAATAATAGATCACAAGGGGAATTAGAAAATATCTTGGGATGAATGAAAACTTAAAAATTGTAAAATGCAGCTAGAGTAGAGCTTACAGAGGAATCTATGGATGCCATTTGTATATTAAAAAGATCTTCAAATAATAACGTAATCTTCCACCTTAAAAAAAGAACACACTAAATCTAGTACATGCAGAAGGAAGCTAATAATAAAGGCTAGAATGGAAATAAAAAATAGAGAATAAAAGAACAATACAGAAAAGAACATTTTTTTCAAGTTGGTTCTTGTAAAGATCAGCAATATAAACAAACTCTGGCTAAAAGAACCAAGGGAAAAAGAGATTCAAATAACTAAAATCAAGAATAAAAGAGATCCACTACTGAAATTTTAGAAATGAAAATAATTACAAGGGAATCTATGAATTACTGGATTTCAACAAATTAGATAACCCACATGAAACGAAGAAAGTTCTAGAAAGACACAACCTACCGAAAGTGACTCAAGAATAAACAGATAATCTAGACCTATAACAACAACAACAAAAATTAGTAATTTAAAAACTTTAGAGAAAACAGTCTAGGCCCAGACGTCTTTAATGGTGAATTCTCTTGAATGTTTAATGAAGGATTAGTAACATCATTCACAAACTCTTTCAAAAAATAGAAGAGGAGGAAACACTTCCTAACTCATTGAATGAGGCCAGTAGTATACCCATATTAAATACAAAGATGCCACAGAAAAGGAAAATTGCAGGTCAATATTTCTTATGAATATAAAATTACTCAATAAAATACAAACAAACTGAATCCAGAAATTAAGAGGATTATACATCATTACCAAATGGTATTAATCTCAGGATGCAGGTTAGTTTATTATCTGAATGTCAATTGATGGAATACACAATATTAATAGGAAAAGGAAAACAAATTGCATGCTCATCTCAACAGATGCAGAGAAACTATTTGACAAAATCCTACACCATTTTATGTAAAAACACTGAAAGACATTTATGAAAAACCACAGGTATCATCATATTAAACTGAGAAGCTTGGGTGCTTTCCTGCTAAGATCAGGAACAAGACAGAGATGTTTACTCTTGTCACTTGTATTCAAAATTGTACTGAAAGTTTTAACCAGGTCACTCATACAAGTAAATAAAAGGCATACACATTGAAAAGGAAGCTCTCTAATCATAGATGACATGATATTATATTTAGAAAATCCTAACAAATCCAGTAAAATGCTATTAGAATTAATACATAAGTTCTGCTAAGTAACAGGATATAAGATCAATAAATAAAAATCAATGTTACTGCTATATACTAGCAATGAAACTCTGAAAATGAAATTTTAAAATGATTATCAAAATCAAAAAGAACAAAATATGTAGAAAAAATTTAACCAAAGAGGTTCAAAACTTGTGCTCTGAAAATAACAAAATATTTCTGAAAGGAATTAAGAAAGATCTAAATAAATGGAAAGACAATCCATGTTCGTGAATCAGAGGATTTAATATTGGTAAGAAGTAATATTCTCTAAACGCTCTACAGACTCAATGAAACCCCTCAAAATCCCAGTGGCCTTTTATGCAGAAATGTGTATGATTACCCTAAAATTCATATTGGAACATAAGGAACACAGAAGAGCCAAAACATCTTTAAAATGAAGAACAAAGGTGGAAGACTTACATTTCCCAAAGTTCAAACTTCTCACAAAAGCTACATTAATCAAGATTGTTTGGCACTGGGATGAGCACAGGTATTTAGATCAAAGGAGCAGAATTGAGGATAATAAATGAAGTATTAACTTTATGGTCATTTGACCATCAATAAAGGTCTCAATTCAATAGGAAAAGCAGTCTCTTCAACAAATGGTGCTGTGATAACTGGATATCCTCGTGCAAAGGATGACTGCCAAGAGAACAATGAAGAATGAAACCTCAAGTAAGCTGCCAACCCTACTCCAATCAGAAAAATGGGAAATTCTGTATTCTTCACTTTAACTGTTATCTCTAAGAACAATAAAAGGTTACTACCAATTTTAACTGTTAGTCCAGAGGCATGCCTTTCCCATTAGGTCCACACTGGCAACAAAAATACCAAATATAATAACTAAAGGACACATCTTCTGGCCCTGCTTCTTGATCTCCACAAACCTGGTGACAAGGATACTGTTTTACAGGTAAACCAAAAACCTCCATGATTACATTTGCCACTTGGAACCACTTCGACTTCTGCTTTTCAAAAATCGTTAACTGTATCTCATTGGTGAATGCTAAAACTAAATAATATTTAAAAATAAATAAATAAATAATATATGGAAGCTCCAGTTAGAAATGTAATTTTTAACTTTTCAAATTAAAATGTGTGTGTGTGAGAGAGATATATTCAGAGTAACAGTCCACTTTATCCACCATATATTTTTATGCAAAAATCACTGGCGTTTTAAAGTGCTGGCAATTAATTCAACTTTTAAAAATATTAATGGGCACCCGATTCCTCTGGTGGGAGGGGGGATCGGGATGGGGAATACGTGTAAATCTATGGCTGATTCATATCAATGTATGACCAAAAAAAAATAAATTAAAAAAAAAAAAGAAAGATATAGTCATACAATGGAAAAAAAAATATTAATGGGCAGACTAATAGCGTGAGAGTTGATAAAGTACATCTGTGAGCATATTTGGCTTCATGAGAAATAACTGGATGATAGTTTGTAGTCTACTTCAGTATGTAGAAACAAAAGATCAGGCTCTGCCCTCCAGTCTATAAAGGAATACCAATAGTGCTTTCCTCTAAGAAAAGCAAGTAAAATTGTATTTATCTTAAAAAAGTAGAAACTCTTGATCAAATAGTCCAACAATATGCAAGTTTCTGAAAATTTCTCCCCTATCACTGTCATGCCCTTTTTGTAACTTCTATTAACATTGTGAAATAAATCATACCTCAGTGTGAAAAAAAGTGAGATGATAAAGCAGGAGAAATGCAACCAATAATCAAGAGAAAATAATTTTAAATAGAAGCAAATCATCAGAAAACCCAGATTTAGGTTACAAAGACTTAGCACTTTAAAATAGCAAAAAGGAAAGTACTTACAATTCTGTGGGTTGACTGGATGACTCTGCCACTGGATGCAGTGCCAGTTGGGATTGTTCATATGACTTCATTCATTTAAGAGCTTAGCTGGAGGGCTGTGTTTCTCCTCTATGTGGAGAAACCATCTTATCCTCCAGGACTTTCTACATTTATACCCTTGATTTTATTTGACCCTAGTTAAGGACTCAGGATTTAATCAATTCCATGAGGCCATTTCTTAGAGAACCATTTGCCAGCTGGAAAAGAAACAAACTAGAAAAAATTGTACTTTCCAAATCAATAAGTTTTATATTAGACATATTTATTCCATATTATTATTGAAAAATAAACAATTCCCTCTTTAGCTCATCTCTCTCTTCTCATACATTGAGGTGAAGTAAAGTGAAGTGAAGTGAAGTCACCCAGTCATGTCTGACTCTTTGAGACCCCATGGACTGTAGCCTACCAGGATCCTCAGTCCATGGGATTTTCCAGGCAAGAATACTGGAGTGGGTTGCCATTTCCTTCTCCATCTCATACACTACTATAGCTAAAAGAAGGTAACTGACACTTTCGACTTCTTGATATTTTGATCTCCTGGCTATCATTTTAACCAGTTCCAAAATTTTCTTAGTTATTTTTTCTACCTTCCAAGTTATCACAAGTGACAAGCTTGTCAATGTTATATCAATATATAATAGAGAGCCCTTTTTACAAGGGCAATAGCAATTTCCTCACTGCCCTCTCAGGCTTAAATAACTGTTTCTTCACCATTCCTCCAGTCACCCAGTCTAAAAGACAATGGCATCTATTTCATGTTTTTCTTACAGAAACCACTCCATTTCTAGGGGGCAATTCTATTTCAGTTATCTATTATTGTTTAACAACCACCACAAAAACCAGTAATTTAAAAGAATTATGGTATACTATTTCTTAGAAGTCTATAGGTTGACTCAGTAGTTATTCTGTCCCACACAATATCAGCTGGAATCACTCTGCATTCAACTGGGAGTAAAACTGAGTCATTTCAGTCTCTTGCACTGTACTTTCTCATCATAGGGTGTCTCATCTCTCAGTGCTTCTCTACATGCCCCCCACAATAGAAACAGCTAGCAGGGACTTTTTTTTCCTTTATTTTTTATTAGTTGGAGGCTAATTACTTTACAATATTATAGAGGTTTTTGCCATACATTAACATGAATCAGCCATGGATTTACATGTGTTCCCCATCCTGAACCCCCCTACCACCTCCCTCCCCATCCCATCCCTCTGGGTCATCCCAGTGCACCAGCCCTGAGCATTTGTCTCATGCATCCAACCTGAACTGGCGAACTGTTTCACACTTGATAATATACATGTTTCAATGCTATTCTTTCAGATCATCCCACCCTCGCCTTCTCCCACAGAGTTCAAAACTCTGTTCTATACATCTGTGTCTGTCTTGCATATAGGGTTATCATTACCATCTTTCTAAATTCCATATATATGCTTTAGTATACTATATTGGGGTTTATCTTTCTGACTTACTTCACTCTGTACAATGGGCTCCAGTTTAATCCATCTTATTAGAACTGATTCAAATGCATTCTTTTTAATGGCTGAGTAATATTCCATTGTGTATATATACCACTGCTTTCTTATCCATTGGTCTGCTGATGGGCATCTAGGTTGCTTCCATGTCCTAGATATTGTAAACAGCGCTGCGATGAACATTGGGGTGCACGTGTCTCTTTCAGATCTGGCTTCCTCAGTGTGTATGCGCAGAAGTGGGATTGCTGGGTCATATGGCACTTCTATTTCCAGTTTTTTAAAGAATCTCCACACTGTTCTCCGTAGTGGCTGTACTAGTTTGCATTCCCACCAACAGTGTAACAGGGTTCCCTTTTCTCCACACCCTCTCCAGAATTTATTGCTTGTAGACTTTTGGATAGCAGCCATCCTGACTGGCGTGTAATGGTACTTCATTGTGGTTTTGATTTGCATTTCTCTGATAATGAATGATGTTGATCATCTTTTCATGTGTTTGTTAGCCATCTGTATGTCTTCTTTGGAGAAATGTCTGTTTAGTTCTTTGGCCCATTTTTTGATTGGGTCATTTATTTTTCTGGAATTGAGCTGCAGGAGTTGCTTGTATAATTTTTGAGATTAATCCTTTGTTTCTTCATTTGCTATTATTTTCTCCCATTCTGAAGGCGGTCTTTTCACCTTGCTTATAGTTTCCTTGGTTGTACAAAAGCTTTTAAGTTTCATTAGGTCCCATTTGTTTATTTTTGCTTTTATTTCCAATATTCTGGGAGGTGGGTCATAGAGGATCCTGCTGTGATTTATGTCAGAGAGTGTTTTGCCTATGTTCTCCTCTAGGAGTTTTATAGTTTTTGGTTTTATATTTAGGTCTTTAATCCATTTTGAGTTTATTTTTGTGTATGGTATTAGAAAGTGTTCTAGTTTCATTCTTTTACAAGTGGTTGACCAGTTTTTCCAGCACCACTTGTTAAAGAGGTTGTCTTTTCTTCATTGTATATTCTCACCTCCTTTGTTGAAGATAAGGTGTCCATAGGTACGTGGATTTAACTCTGGGCTTTCTATTTTGTTCCATTGATCTATATTTCTGTCTTTGTGTCAGTACCATACTGTCTTGATGACTGTGGCTTTGTAGTAGAGCCTGAAGTCAGGCAGGTTGATTCCTCCAGTTCCTTTTTTCTTTCTCAAGATTGCTTTGGCTATGCGAGGTTTTTTGTATTTCCATACATATTGAGAAATTATTTGTTCTAGTTCTGTGAAAAATACCGTTGGTACCTTGATAGGGATTGCATTGAATCTAGAGATTGCTTTGAGTAGTATAGTCATTTTCACAATATTGATTCTTCTAATCCAAGCATGGACTTCCTTACAAAATAGCAGTTGGTTTCAAAAAGGAAATTCAAAGGCCCTGAATGGTGATTCCCAGAAGTAGCAGATGGTTGCTTCCACTGCATTCCATTGGTTGAAAACTTACAAAGATAACCAGGATTCAAGGAGACTGAAAACAGACTCTTACCCTTTTATGGGAAAAGTTCTAGATCATACTGGGAGGAGAGAAAATTGAAAATCAATCTACCAGTTTCAGCAACTTACAGAACTAAAGAACTCAGAACCCCCCAAAAGCAGGAAAAATACAAAGAAAACTCCATCTAGGCCTATAGGCAGGAGTTCAACGAAAAAGGTAATCTTAAAATCTGTCAGAGAAAAACTACATACTATATAGATGACAAAAATAATAGGAATGACATTATGCTTATCAAAATAAAATAATGGAGACTAGAAGACAGTGGAATTACATATCTAAAGTGTTGAAAAAATGTAAAGTTAAAATTCTATATACGGCAAAATGTCTTCCAAAAGAGACTAACTGAAAACATTTCCAAACACACAAAAGCCAAAGAATTTATCTCAAAAGGCCTATACCACAGGAACGATGAAAAAAAAATTGCTCTTCAGGCAAAGGGACAGATTGTTTGGGAAAAAATGAACAGCAGCAAAAACTATGTAGGTACCTTAAAGACATATATTAAATAAAAATGAAACAATATATGTGTACAGCAATTTATTGCGGGGTTTATAACATATGTATAAACAATATGACACCAAAGTACATATATTGGAAGATATGGACTTATACTAATCTAAAGTTCTTATATTGTGTGGAAACTAGTGGGATATTATGTGAAATTAGATTGCCATTAGTAAAGGATGTATTGTATAATTTTCAAAGAAACCGCTAAAAATAGCACCAAAAGATATACTTAAAAGTCAATAGAGATCAGATAAAATAGACTTTCAAATAAAGGCTGTGAAAAGAGACAAAGAGGGTCACTACATAATGATCAAAGGATTAATGCAAGAAGAAGATATAACAATTATAAATATATATGCACCCAACATAGGAGCACCGCAATATGTACGGCAAACACTAACGAGTATGAAAGAGGAAATTAATAGTAACACAATAATAGCGGGAGACTTTAATACCCCACTCACAACTATGGATAGATCAACTAAACAGAAAATTAACAAGGAAACACAAACTTTAAATGACACAATGAACCAGCTAGAACCTAATTGATATCTATAGGACATTTCACCCCAAAACAATCAACTTCAACCTTTTTCTCAAATGGCACACGGAACCTTCTCCAGAATAGATCACATCCTGGGCCATAAATCTGGTCTTGGAAAATTCAAAAAAATTGAAATCATTCCAGCCATCTTTTCTGACCACAGTGCAGTAAGATTAGATCTCAATTACAGGAAAAAAATTGTTAAAAATTCAAACACATGGAGGCTAAATAACACACTTCTGAATAACCAACAAATCATAGAAGAAATCAAAAAAGAAATCAAAATATGTATAGAAATGGATGAAAATGAAAACACAACAACCCAAAACCTATGGGACACTGTAAAAGCAGTGCTAAGGGGAAGGTTCATAGCATTACAGGCTTATATCAAGAAACAAGAAAAAAACCAAATAAATAACCTAACTCTACACCTAAAGCAATTAGAGAAGGAAGAAATGAAGAAGCCCAGGGTTAGCAGAAGGAAAGAAATCTTAAAA
>NC_057419.1:133841351-133869928 GCF_019320065.1 Cervus canadensis | reverse complement strand
TACATAGAGCTAACAATGAATATAGTAAAGTTGCAGGATATAAAATCAGCACACAGAAATCCCTTGCATTCCTATACACTAACAATGAGAAAACAGAAAGAGAAATTAAGGAAACAATACCATTCACCATTGCAACAAAAAAGAATAAAATACTTAGGAGTATATCTACCTAAAGAAACAAAAGACCTATACATAGAAAACTATAAAACACTGATGAAAGAAATCAAAGAGGACACAAACAGATGGAGAAACATACCGTGTTCATGGATTGGAAGAATCAATATTGGCAAAATGGCTATTCTACCCAAAGCAATCTATAGATTCAATGCAATCCCTATCAAGCTACCAACGGTATTTTTCACAGAACTAGACCAAAGAATTTCACAATTTGTATGGAAATACAAAAAACCTCGAATAGTCAAAGTAATCTTGAGAAAGAAGAATGGAACTGGAGGAATCAACCTGCCTGACTTCAGACTACTACAAAGCCACAGTCATCAAGACAGTATGGTACTGGCACAAAGACAGAAATATAGATCAATCGAACAGAATAGAAAGCTCAGAGATAAATCCACGAACCTATGGACACCTTATCTTTGACAAAGGAGGCAAGGATATACAATGGAAAAAAGACAACCTCTTTAACAAGTGGTGCTGGGAAAGCTGGTCAACCACTTGTAAAAGAATGAAACTAGAACACTTTCTAACACCATACACAAAAATAAACTCGAAATGGATTAAAGACCTAAATGTAAGACCAGAAACTATAAAACTCCTAGAGGAGAACATAGGCAAAACACTCTCCAACATAAACCACAGCAAGATCCTCTATGACCCACCTCCCAGAATATTGGAAATAAAAGCAAAAATAAACAAATGGGACTTAATGAAACTTAAAAGCTTTTGTACAACAAAGGAAACTATAAGTAAGGTGAAAAGACAGCCGTCAGATTGGTAGAAAATAATAGCAAATGAAGAAACAGACAAAGGATTAATCTCAAAAATATACAAGCAACTCCTGCAGCTCAATTCCAGAAAAATAAATGACCCAATCAAAAAATGGGCCAAAGAACGAAACAGACATTTCTCCAAAGAAGACATACAGATGGCTAACAAACACATGAAAAGATGCTCAACATCACTCATCATCAGAGAAATGCAAATCAAAACCACAATGAGGTACCATTACACGCCAGTCAGGATGGCTGCTATCCAAAAGTCTACAAGCAATAAATGCTGGAGAGGGTGTGGAGAAAAGGGAACCCTCTTACACTGTTGGGGGAATGCAAACTAGTACAGCCACTATGGAGAACAGTGTGGAGATTCCTTAAAAAACTGGAAATAGAACTGCCATATGACCCAGCAATCCCACTTCTGGGCATACACACTGAGGAGACCAGATCTGAAAGAGACACATGCACCCCAATGTTCATCGCAGCACTGTTTATATTAGCCAGGACATGGAAGCAACCTAGATGCCCATCAGCAGATGAATGGATAAGGAAGCTGTGGTACATATACACCATGGAATATTACTCAGCCATTAAAAAGAATTCATTTGAACCAGTTCTAATGAGATGGATGAAACTGGAACCCATTATACAGAGTGAAGTAAGCCAGAAAGATAAAGAACATTACAGCATACTAACACATATATATGGAATTTAGAAAGATGGTAACGATAACCCTATATGCAAACCAGAAAAAGAGACACAGAAGTACAGAACAGACTTTTGAACTCTGTGGGAGAAGGTGAGGGTGGGATGTTTCAAAAGAACAGCATGTATATTATCTATGGTGAAACAGGTCACCAGCCCAGATGGGGTGCATGAGACAAGTGCTCGAGCCTGGTGCACTGGGAAGACCCAGAGGAATCGGGTGGAGAGGGAGGTGGGAGGGGGGATCGGGATGGGGAATACGTGTAAATCTATTGCTGATTCATGTCAATGTATGACAAAACCCACTGAAAAATAAATAAATAAATAAATAGTCAATAGAGGAGATAAAAACCAATATTAAAATATAAATAATTAGAACAAGTTCAGTTCAGTCGCTCAGTCATGTCCGACTCTTTGCGACCCCATGAATCACAGCACGCCAGGCCTCCCTGTCCATCACCAACTCCCAGAGTCTACCCAAACCCATGTCCATCGAGTCAGTGATGCCATCCAGCCATCTCATCCTCTGTCGTCCCCTTCTCCTCCTGCCCCCAATCCTTCCCAGCATTGGGGTCTTTTCCAATGAGTCAACTCTTCGCATGAGGTGGCCAAAGTATTGGACACCAATTAGCACAAAAGAGGGAAGAAATGAAGGAATAGAAGAAACAAGAAAATGTGGCATAAATATAAAACAAATAGCAGGATGATAGACAAACCCAACCATAGTAAAAGTTAAAAGTAAATGGGCCAAATACTATAATTGAAAAACAGAGATCATCAGATAGGAGAAGAAAGCAATACCCACTACATGTTTTACAAGAGTTGTCAAATATAAGGACATATACAGGTTGAAATTGAAAGGATGAAAGAAGATGTACTATGGCAATGTTAATCTCAGAAAATTTAAACTGTATGGAAAAGGAGAATGCCAAAAAGAAAGCAATTTTATAATAATAAATGTGTAATTTATTACGAAGACATAACATAACCCAAAGAGAAGCCCACATACTGCAACTAGAGAGAGGCCTTCTCTCGCTGCAACTAGAGAAAGCCCATGCACAGCAACAAAGACCCAGTGCAGCCAAAAATAAACTACTAAAACTCAAACAAGAAAAAAATAGAAAACATAAATAACCTTCCATCCATTAAAGAAAATGAATTTTAAAAATCAACAGACTTCCCACAAAGAAATCTTTAGGCCCAAATGCTTTCCCTGGTGAATATCAAAAACTTAAGAACTAATATCAATCCTATATAAATTCTTTCAAAACTTAGTGGACGAGAGAATACTCCCCACCTCATTTTATGAGGCAAGCATAACACTATTACCAAAATCTGACAAAGAATGACAAGAAAAAATTATAGATCAATATTATTCATGAATACAGTAGCAAAATTCCTTAATAAAACAGTAGCAAATCAGTTCAGTTCAGTTCAGTCACTCAGTCGTATCCAACTCTTTGCAACCCCATGAACCACAGCACGCCAGGCCTCCCTGTCCATCACCAACTCCCGGAGTCCACTCAAACCCATGTCCACTGAGTCGGTGATGCCATCCAACCATCTCATCCTCTGTCGTCCACTTCTTCTCCTGCCCTCAATCTTTCCCAGGGTCTTTTCCAATGAGTCAGCTCTTCGCATCAGGTGGCCAAAGTATTGGAGTTTCAGCTTCAGCATCAGTCCTTCCAAAGAACACACAAGATTGATCTCCTTTAGGATGGACTGGTTGGATCTCCTTGCAGTCCAAGAGACTCTCAAGAGTCTTCTCCAACACCACAGTTCAAAAGCATCAGTTCTTTGGCGCTCAGCTTTCTTTATAGTCCAACTCTCACATCCACACATGATCACTGGAAAAACCACAGTCTTGAATAGACGGACCTTTGTTGGCAAAGTAATGTCTCTGCTTTTTAATATGCTGTCTAGGTTGGTCATAACTTTCCTTCCAAGGAGTAAGCGAATTTAATTTCATGGCTGCAATCACCATCTGCAGTGATTTTGGAGCCCAGAAAAATGAATTCAGCCTCTGTTTCCCCATCTATTTGCCATGAAGTGATGGGACAGTAGCAAAAAAATATCAGCAAAATATTAAAATGACAGTACATCATGAATAAGTAGAGTTTATACTGTGCTTAGTTGTTCAGTCGTGTCTGACTCTTTGTGACCCCATGGACTGTTGCCCGCCAGGCTCCTCTGTCCATGAGGATTCTCCAGGCAAGAACACTGGAGTGGGTTGCCATGCCTTCCTCTAGGGGATCTTCCCAACCCAGGGATTGAACCCAGGTCTCACGCATTGCAGGTGAACTTTTTACCATCTCAGCCATGAGGGAAGCCCAAAGTTTATACTAGTAATACAAAATTGATCTATCATTTAAAAACAGTTGATGAAACTGACCATTATAACAGACCAAACTTAAAAACCATATTATCTTTTCAGTAGGTGAAGTAAAAGCAACTGACATACTTCAATATCAATTCATTATTAAAATTAAAAATTTCAATACATTCAGAATAGAAGGAAATGTCCTCACCCTGATAAAGGCATCTATGAAAAATATACAATATTCGTTAGCCTGTTTTTTTTCAAGTAGAATATCTGGGTGTCCCTCCCTGGAACTGAAAGTAAAGTAAAGTCACAAAGAGGAAAGTAGTCATCCATCAGAAACAAATTTCCAAAGCTCCTATCAGAACAAGGTGCAAGCATATATATGCACAAACACACACACGCACATAAAAATACCTGACAAGCATACGTTCACAGATATTTAACAAAGATTGTAACTGTAAATTTTAAACTATGCTTTTCCAAAATAGCCTAACTCCAATGGAGACAGAGGCAGGATTGCCATGTACAGCTGAACTAAGTGTACACTGCACAAATTAATGGGGCACGATTCACATAGACAATAATGTGAATGGCATCCCTTGAAATTGTAAAATATAGTGGTCCTTGAGGCATCTGCTTCTAGCAAAATTATTTAAGTAGTATGAATTACATCTACCAAATTGCTTCTTCTCAAATTCATACTGCAACACTGCACAGAGAAATCAGGCTCCTACTTACTGATAAAATTAATTTTCATATCTGTTCCCAAATTTGTTTGCAGTGTTCTGCAAAACTAGTTTTGAATATTCATCCAACATACCAAAAAAAAAGAAGAAGTCTTGTACTTCCTGAGTAGTCTTCTGATGGAAAATACCTCTTTATCATATTTTGCATCCAAAATGAACCTATCTTGAGTTATATGCTCTTAGAAGGCAATCTGAAAAATTATTGTTGACATGTTGTCAACTGACATTTATATTATTAACATAGTGGATAACATCTTTCAGGTATCTTTTGCAGGAAAGTCAGAAGGCTTTTAAAACAGCTTTTTCTTATTGGATCCCCTAATAAAAGCCAAGTTACATTAAATAGTAACTCAAATGAAAGTACTTCTGATGGAAACTCATCTAACAGAGGCCCATTGCCTTCTGTGTGTCTAACATGGTATAGGGATAGAAGTATAAGAAACTAGAAGAATTGATAGTGAATGTAGCAGTGTAAATCTCTCTCAAATGCCAGTTGTCTTAATTGTACCATTATCAGAAGCTGGATAGCAGTCACTTCAAAGTTGGGCTCTCAGAAGCGTTGTCTAGAATTCTGATATCTCAAGCTATTGATTAAAGTGAAACCCATATACTTTCTGTACCTTATAAGATAAAGACTAAGCTGACATCATGTTAGATGACAATTCATAGACCTAAATTGTATTTTGGCTGAGGCAGAGCTAGCCCACCTATACATAGAACTACCTATAGGGTTGCCTTTCAGTTCAGTTCAGTCGCTCAGTCATGTTAGACTCTTTGCGACCCCATGAATCGCAGCACGCCAGGCCTCCCTGTCCATCACAAACTCCCTGAGTTTACTCAAACTCATGCCCATCGAGTTAGCGATGCCATCCAGCCATCTCATCCTCTGTTGTCCCCTCCTCCTCCTGCCCCCAATCCCTCCCAGCATCAGGGTCTTTTCCAATGAGTCAGCTCTTCGCATGAGGTGGCCAAAGTATTGGAGTTTCAGCCTCAGCATCAGTCCTTCCAATGAACACCCAGGACTGATCTCCTTCAGGATGGACTGGTTGGATCTCCTTGCAGTCCAAGGGACTCTCAAGAGTCTTCTCCAACACCACAGTTCAAAAGCATCAATTTTTCGGCACTCAGCTTTCTTCACAGTCCAACTCTCACATCCATACATGACCACTGGAAAAACCATAGCCTTGACCAGACGGACCTTTGTTGGCAAAGTAATGCCTCTGCTTTTAATATGCTGTCTAGGTTGGTCATAACTTGCCTTCCAAGGAGTAAGCATCTTTTAATTTCATGGCTGCAATCACCATCTGCAGTGATTTTGGAGCCCAAAAAAAAAAAGTCCGCCACTGTTTCCACTCTCTCCCCATCTATTTCCCATGAGGTGATGGGACCAGATTCCATGATCTTAGTTTTCTGAATGTTGAACTATAAGCCAATTTTTTCACTCTCCTCTTTCACTTTCATCAAGAGGCTTTTTAGTTCCTCTTTACTTTCTGCCATAAGGGTGGTGTCACCTGCATATCTGAGGTTATTTATATTTCTCCCAGCAATCTTAATTATAGCTTGTGCTTCTTCCAGCCCAGCGTTTCTCATGATGTACTCTGCATAGAAGTTAAATAAGCAGGGTGACAATATACAGCCTTGACGTACTCCTTTTCCTATTTGGAACCAGTCTGTTGTTCCATGTCCAGTTCTAACTGTTGCTTACTGACCTGCACACAGGTTTCTCAAGTGGCAGGTCAGGTGGTCTGGTATTTCCATCTCTCTCAGAATTTTCCACAGTTTATTGTGATCCACACAGTCGAAGGCTTTGGCGTAGTCAATAAAGCAGAAATAGATGTTTTTCTGGAACTCTCTCTTGCTTTTTCAATGATCCAGTGGCTATTAGCAATTTGATCTTGTTTCCTCTGCCTTTTCTAAAACCAGCTTGAACATCTGGAAGTTCTCGGTTCACGTATTGCTGAAGCCTGGCTTGGAGAATTTTGAGCATATTTTGATTATATTCTTTGCAGCCAAAATGGAAAAGCTCTATACAGTCAGCAAAAACAAGACCTGGAGCTGACTGTGGCTCAGATCATGATCTCCTTACTGCCAAATTCAGACTTAAACTTAAGAGAGTAGGGATAACCACTAGACCATTCAGGTATGACCTAAATCAAATCCCTTATGAATATACAGTGGAAGTGAGAAATAGATTTAAGGGACTAGATCTGATAGACAGAGAGCCTGATGAAGTATGGACGGAGGTTCGTGACATTGTACAGGAGACAGGGATCAAGACCATCCCCATGGAAAAGAAATGCAAAAAGGCAAAATGGTTGTCTGAGGAGGCCTTACAAATAGCTGTGAAAAGAAGAGAAGCAAAAAGCAAAGGAGAAAAGGAAAGATGTTCCCATTTGAATGCAGAGTTCCAAAGAATAGCCAGGAGAAATAAGAAAGCCTTCCTCAGCAATCAATGCAACGAAACAGAGGAAAACAACAGAATGGGAAAGACTAGAGTTCTCTTCAAGAAAATTAGAGATATTAAGGGAACATTTCAGGCAAAGATGGGTTCGATAAAGGACAGAAATGGTATGGACCTAACAGAAGCAGAAGATATTAAGAAGAGGTGGCAAGAATACACAGAAGAACTGCTCAAAAAAGATCTCCCATGACCCAGATAGTCACGATGGTGTGATCACTCACCTAGAACCAGACATCCTGGAATGTGAAGTCAAGTGGGCCTTAGAAAGCATCACCACGAATGAAGCTAGTGAAGGTGATGGAATTCCAGTTGAGCTATTTCAAATTCTGAAAGATGATGCTGTGAAAGTGCTGCACTCAATATGCCAGCAAATTTGGAAAACTCAGCAGTGGCCACAGGACTGGAAAAGGTCCGTTTTCATTCCAATCCCTAAGAAAGGCAATCCCAAAGATTGCTCAAACTACCGCACAATTGCACTTATCTCACACGCTAGTAAAGTAATAGGGTTGCCTTTAGGCAAATCCAAACGTTCCCTTAAAAAATGAATTTTGTCTAATAGCGCTTAGACAAGAATCCTGTTGTGTTCTCAGAGTTCAGAATCATAGGATATGGAAGACATCATCTTGACCTAGAAAAAGTAAAGGAAAAACCTTCCCCAAAACTTAAATCATCCAAGCTTATTACTTTGTTGTAGACAATCTAATTTGAAGTAGCACTTTATTGAAATGTTTCTGCCAGGTTGGGTATCCCCAAGTATTTGAACAAATTAACTTGTTGGGTGGAATTACTGATTTTCAGGTCAACCATTTAAAATATACCAATTGGGAGGCTCCCTATTTCTATGCCAGACTGTATTTGATATTTTGACCACAATCAGGTGGAAATGTCTTGTCGCTAAAACACAGATATTGGGATGGCCAAAAAGTTTGTTCAGTTTTTCCCCACCATAAGATGGCAGAGAAAAACCCAAATGAACTTTTTGGCCAACCCAATACTTGTCAAAAAGGCTTAAAGCATCATTCTCCAGTCAATGAAATATTCAAACAATATACAGATAACATAAACAATGTTTTCAGCCCACTGAACAAACATTCAGTGTTAACATACTCATAAATCCAGAACTGACACTGCTCCATTAGTGACAGTGGTATAGACAAAAGTGACTTCTACCTTCAATCAACAGCAGGGAGACTGCAGAGACTACAGAGTCCATATTCCAGAAAAGGAACGAAATGCTCTAATACATTTATTCATGTCTGTGGGTAGATACTGTCAACCTATGGTGAAATCAGATTACAATCTCTATGTCTTACCTGGCATTCAAAGGAAACTATTCCTCATTAAATAAAAGAATGAGATTATAACATCAGAAATTGAAAAGGTATTATCCTCTCTCATTGCACATCTGTAAAGTCCATAGGAACTTTGGCATACCTTACTTAAGGCCAACAGTTGAAAACTAGTAGTCTTACCTGTTCCCAATATAAAGAAAAAAAGATCATCAAAAGCATGGATCATAACATCTGAAAATCAATTAATGTAATACATCATATCAATAAAATAAAGCACAGAAACTACATGATCATATCAACAAACAGGAAAAAAATGGAAAAATCCACCATCCCTTTATAATAAAACTAAGAAACTAGAAATAGGAGGAAACATGCTAGAGCTGATAAAGGGCAACTATGAAAAACAGCTAACATTATATTCAAATGAGAGGCTAAGTGCTTTACTCTTAAATGAGATCAAGAACAAGACAAGAATGTCCATTCTTGCTAAGCCTGTTCAACACTGTACTAGAATTTCCAGCCAGAGTGATCATGCAAGAAAATGAAATATCAAAGCTTTTATATTGGAAATGAGCTATTTGCAGAGGACATGATGTATATATTAAGTCCTATGGAATTTACACATGAAAATCTATTAGAACTAATAACTGAGTTCAGCTAGTTGGCAGGATATAAAATCAATATATCTGAAGCAAGTTTATTCCCATAGACATTAATGAACAATCCAAAAAAGAAATTAAGAGAACAATTCAATTTATAACAGTACCAAAAAGAATAAAATATCTAGGAAACTCTGAAAACTATAAAAATTGCTGAAAGAAATTAAAGGTGACTAAAATACATATAAATACATCCCATGATCATGGAACAGAAGACAATATTGTTAAGATGACACTACTCTTCAAATTGATCTACAGATTCAATACAATCTCTATCAAAATGCACACTGCCTTTTTGCATAAATTGACAAGGTTATCCTAAAACTTATATGGAGATTTAGAAAAAACAAAATAGCAAAAAATTTCCTTGAGGAAGAGTAAAGTTGGGGGACTCACAGTCTAGACTTCAAAACTTACTACAAAGCTACAATAATAAAGAAATTGTGTTAATAGCATATAGACATATAGATGAACGGAATGGAAATTAGAGGCCATAAACAAAACCAATATAGTTATGGTCAACTAATTTTAGAGAAGAGTGTAAAGATGAATTAGAGGAAAGAATAATTTTTAATAAATGTTTCTGATATGAGTGAATAATATACACATGCAAAAGAATGAAACTAAGTCTTCCTTACATCGTAAACAAAATTAACTCAAAATTAACTGTAGATCTAAATATAAGACCTAAATAAAACTCTTAGAAGAAGATATAGGAGTAAATCTTGGATATGAAAAGGGGCAAGGCATAAAATAAAATAACAAATGAAGTGATCAAATTGAAATTTTTTGTGATTCAGTGGACAACACCAAGAGGTTTAAAAGGTGCCCCAGTGATTTTCTCAAATAAGGGTTGTAACCTGAAGCAATTAAATAGATGGTTGCACCTAAAAATATTCAATTTACAATGACCCTCCAATATTTTTGATATTAAAATGTTCCAAATGGAGTTACATCAATAAAGAAAAAAAAAGATAAGGATTTCCAAGGATATGTCCCTCCAATGAAGCAATGATAAACTATCAAAAACTGTCAGAATGACTTTTTCAAAACTAAAGCAGATTGCCCTCCCCAATATGAATAGGCATCAGCTAATTTACTGAGGGCCTGAATAGAACAAAAAGGCAGAGGAAGAGAGAATTTCATCTCTCTGCAAAATGGGTTACTGGTCTTCTATCTTTAGACAGGGACAAGTATCATCAGTTCTCCCTATCCTTTAGATTAGATTAGATTTAGATTAGAACCAGAATTTATTAATACACCACTGGCTCTTCTCAGTCTCAGGTCTTCCAGACATTGACTGGTACTACATCACTGATTCTCCTGGGTCTCTATGAATACATATATAAATATATACACTATAAATATATAAAAGTATATTAAAATACAAATATATCCCCTAGATCTATTTATTTGAAAAAACCCTGATTAATATAGACTTTGGTATGAGGACTGGGTTCAGAGGAATATAATTTTAAGGATTTGTTTTCTAAATATAAGTTGGTCTGGAGCTTCTAGACTTGGCTCTCTACTCTGGTTAAAGAATCACTCTACTGCCTATAGTAAAGAAAGCACTGAGAGTCCATAATGTGATCTGGCAGTATAGATATCTAAAATACTACTGGATATTCCTAATCAACTACTGTATGAGAAGCAAGGAACTAGGTGCCTGTGTACAGGAAACTTTAACAACTGTTTTTGGAAAACAAGCAAATATAATTAGATCAGTTGGCTGCTTCTAAGCTTACTGGACAAAGTGGGGGAAAAGAAGGATGAGCTCCGGATTCAAATTCCCAGGTCAAATGCAGCATAAATGATCTTAAAGTTTCTATGTATAACCTGAAGTACATACTTATTTCCTATAGCCATAAAACTGAGACTGCTGACAATGGAATATAGAATAATGGCATCCTAACTGGCTGAATAACAACATAAGTTGAAGTCTCAGTCTCACAAGGCACGCTGATTGGGAAAGATGGGATCCTACACCTTGGGATGGAAAGAGTAGCAAGACCTTGATGAAGCTGTAGTCATTCACACCGTAAACTCTGGTGAACTTTAAAAAAAAAAAAAATCAATGGACGAGGCCTCCCTCCCCCTCCCTATCAGAAGTAGGGATTAATCCTGTATTATCTGAGGAACCTATACTGGCCACCCTAAAGGAGGCTGTGTTGCAAGACAATGCTGAGTGTATATCCTCAGGACCCTATCCCACCACCCCTCTTTGCTTCTAGACCTTTAACTAGATTCAAGTCCCATCAGGCCCACAATATGAAGTTCAAAGTATCATCCATAGTGAGGTATACCTCACTTCAAAAGAATAGCTTCTGTTTTTAAATCTAGACAGAAAGAAATAAAGGAAATATATGTGGAAATAAACGTTAAGGATGTGGGGTAATGGTAGAAGGAACATACAGTTGGATCAGGAGGAATTTATTGATAGGAACTCACTAAGCAGAGATTCTGCATTTAATGTGTGGCTCTGGAGTCAGAAAGAGTTCTAACTGTTTAGTTGGTTGGCTGAAAAGTAGATGAAAAAGTGGTCCACTGTGAAAAAATGAACATGCTGGGCCTCCCTCCCTTGGTTTAATGGAGAGACAATGGATTTGTCATTTAAGACCAACACTCCCACAATGGGAAGACTGAGAAGACATACCTTTCACCAACACTGTGAGAAATAAAATTGTGAGGTGAGTACTGGCAACCTTGAGGAGCTCTGTAATTAGTTTTGTGTGTAGGCCTGACCTTACAGTTGGAACTGCAGACCCTGAAACAGGAAAGCTATATGCAATGGAACTAAATGGGTTCCAGATGGCAGTGATCAAGAAATCAAGGTGGGTGGGGTTGCTGTAATGGACAACAGTCAAAGCAGCAGTCAGACTATAGACTCAGAGCACATAGAATGCAAAGGAGTCCAGGTCTCATTGAGGAAGGAATTTGATCCACTGTGAAAAATGTATACTGTTAATCTTTCTCCAAGTCTCCTCTAAAGGGACATGACTGTAGATTGGGGGAATGAAGATAATCAAAGCTTTTATGGACTTTTGATCAAAGACAATCATTTTCTTATATGCCAGCAATGAACAAGTAAAAAGTGAAATAAAAGCACAATATCATTTACATTTGCACTCCCAAAATGAAACACTTAGGCATAAACCTAACACAATATTAAGAGATCTATGAGGAAAAACCACAAAATCCTGATAAACAAGATCAAAGAAAAACTAAGTAGAGAGAAATCTCATGCTCATGAATAAAAGAACATTTTGTCAGATGTCAGTTCCTCCTAACTTGATCTATGGATTCAATATAATCCCAATCAAAATTCCATCAATGTATATATCAACAAAGTGACTGTAAAGTTTATATGGAGAGGCCAAAGACTCCAAATAGCCAACACAATATTGAAGGAGAAAAACAAATTTGGAAAGCTGATGTCACCCAACTTCAAGAGTTACTAAAGGCTAGAGTAATCAAGACAATGTGATATTAGTGAAAGAAAAGACATATAGATCAATGGAACAAAGCCCAGGAAAAGATCCGCAAAAATATAGTTAACTGATCATTGAAAAAGGAGCAAGAGCAATACAACAGAACAAAGATAGTCAATTCAACAAATGGTGCTGAAACAACTGCACATCCACATGAAAAAAAAAATCTAGAGACCATATACCTGTCATAAAAATTAGTTCAAAGTGGATCACACACCTAAACAGTAAATATGAAAGTATAAAATTATAATAAAATGTGGGACAAAATCTTGATGAATTTTGGTATGATGATGACTTTTTAGATACAACAGCAAAGGGACAATCCCTGAAAGAAATAACTGATAATCTATAACTCTTTAAAAATAAGTTTTATTTTGTGAAATATAATAAGAGAATGAGAGGACAAGCCCCAGTCTTAGGTAAATATTTGCAAAAAACACATCTGAAATAGAACTATTTTTCAAAATAAATAAAGAACTGTGCAAACTCAATAGCAAGGAAATTAACAACATGATTAAAAAATGGCCCAAAGATGTTAACACACACATCACCAAAGAAGATACAGATGGCCAAAAAATTATGAAATGATGCTCCTTATCACAAGTCATATGTTATCAGGGAACTATAAGTCAAAACAACAGGGTGAAAAACCACTATATACTTACAAGAATGGCCAAAATCCAGAACAATGACAACACCAAATGCAAGTGTGTGGAGCAACAGGAACTCACAGTCATTGCTGATGGAAATGCAAAATGGCACAGTCACTTTGGAAAACAGCTGGGAATTTTCTCACAAATCTCAACATACTTTTCCTATATGATTGAAAAATCATGATCCTTTCTATATACCCACATGTATTAGAAAACTTATATTCACATGAAATCCTGCATGTGAATATTTATGTCAGCTTCCTTCATAATTGTCAAAACTTAGAAGCAACCAAGACACCCTTCAGTAGTTGAATGAATTTAAAAAACTGGTACATACAGACAATGGAAAAGTTTTAACACTAAAAATAAATGAACTGTTAATGTAAGAGGGCCCATGGAGAAACCTTAAATATGTATCACTAAGTGAAGCAAGCTAACCTGATAAGGCTATATACTGTATGATGCCAACTACAGACATACTTCAGAGATATTGCATGTTCAGTTCCATACTAGTGCAATATACCAAATATCACAAAAAAGAAAGTCACACAAATTCTTTGGACACCTAGTGAATATAAGAGCTATGTTTATGTCTAAAAAATGTACATACCATAATTAAAAACATGTTACTGCTATAAAATGCTATTACATGAGACTTCAGCAAGTTATAATCTTTTTGCAATAGTTGCATTAAAGATCACTGATCACAGATCACCATAATAAATATAATAAAGAAAAAGTACGAAATACTGCAAGAATTACCAAAATGTGACACAGAGACTCAAAGAGAGCAAATACCGCTTTTAAAAAAAATGGCATCAATATACTTGCTATATACAAAGTTACCAGGAAACTCCTATGTATAAAAAATACATTATCTGCAAAGTGCAAAAATAGTGAAGCATAATAAGATGAAGTGTTATTCTATATGATGCTACAGAAAAGGCAAAATTACAGATTCAGTAAAATGATCAATGAATGCCAGGGGTTGGGGGTAGGTGGGAAAAGATGACTAGGTGAAGCACAAAGAATTTTTAGGACAGTGAAAATATTCTGTATGATATCATAATGATAGAAACATGTCATTATACATGTATCCAAACCCAAAGAAAGCACATCAAGAGTGAATTGTAACATCAACTGTGCACTTTGGGTAATTATGTTGTGTCAATGAAAGTTTGTCAGTTGTAAGAAATATAACACCCTGATGGGGAATGTTGATAATGGGGAGGCTATGCATGTGTGAGGACAGAGGGTGTGGGGGAAATCTCTGAACCTTTCTCTCAATTTTGCTATGACCCTAAAACTGCTCTAAAAAATAAATCCTTAATTTTAAAAAATGAACTCAAGAAATAAAACCTGAATGTCATGGACCTATAACAAATAGAGATTGAATCAATAATCTCCCAACATAAAATACAAAATCTCAGAACCAGATGACTTCACCAGTGAATTCTATCATTTAAAAAAGAAATAATCCAAATCTTTCAAAATATCTTCCAGAAAATGGAAACACTTTCTAATACATAATATGAGGCCAGCATTGCTCTGATACTGAAAGCAAAGGCATCGTGAGAAACTATACAGTGATATTCTTTATGAATATAGATGTAAAAATTCTCAACAAATATAGCATACCAAATCCAGTACCATATTATACACATGACAAAATGGGATTTATCCAAGGAATGCAAGGGCAACTCAACTGAAAATCAATGCAATACATCATGTTAACATAATGAAGAGGAAAAAAAGCAAATGATCACCTTTATTGATCCATAAATGCATTTGCCAAGTCCAATACCTTCCATGAAAAAAGAAACACTTCAAAGACAAGTAGAAGGTAGTATAGTTAAAATGATGAAAGTCATTTATGAAAAACTCACATCTAACATAAAGACTGAAAGCTTTCCTCTATGATCAGGAACAAGACAAGTATATTTTCTTTCATCAATATATTCACCATTGCACTAGAGGTTCTAAAGAGAGCAATTACATAAGAAAAAAGACATGAAAGATATTGAAACTAAAAGGAAGAAGACAGTTCACACCAAGAGTGGATTGTAATGTAAATGGTGGGATTTGGATGATTATTATAATCTCTAGTTTCAGATTTTATATACATACACATCCCTTAAGTACCCATACCAGAAAAGAAATTTAGACTGAATTCAGAATCTGGAAGATATATTTGCATTCTCATGCTCATCATAGTATTGTTATAATAGTCAAGAGGTAAAAACAACTTAAATGTTTATCATTATAAATGAATGCATTCTTTCAAGAAAATAATCACAACCTTCTCTAACAGAGAGTGCACAATTCTGCAGATTGGATATCTATGACTAAACATGACAGTAAAGAGCATTCTCCCTCATAATTTAAAGAGCCATGAAGTTAAAGAGCCATGGGTTAAATATCAGAAATGAGCAACAGCGAATAGAGGACTTGAATTTCTTAGATGTTGAGCTGATATTTTATCTCATGTTAAATAGGGAATTTTTAATTCTGCCAGCACTTTCCAGATTTCATAGGACACTCTCCTGTTCTGCAACCAGCAGCAAGGCAACACTTAGGACAACTGTGACTAGCAGAATGGGTTGTAGAGATATCAGCCTTTGTGGAGATTGACCTCTAAGGATTCTGAAAGATGGAATGTTGAGAAAATCAATGAACAGACAAGGGTTTACCTAGTAAACCTTGTTCAAGGGTCAACCATCCTCATTCTTTCTCTTATTTTATTATAAAAATGATTAATTTATAAAATAAAATAATTTATTCATAAAATGATTATTTATTATGAAAATTATTTATTTGTCCATATTGCTTAGATCAGTCAATTCCCTTATTCATTAGATCCAATCTCATCTTGCCTACTCAAAAGACATATTTCAGCATCATCCCCTCTCTATTACATCATCCATCTATTGTCCCTGCTGAATCATAGAAATCATTTTTTTCATATATCAGGAAAGAAAAACAAAAAACTTGTCTATAGAGCCCACAACCCTTCACCAGTTACTGCCACATTTCTCTGCTTTCACTAAGTAGGAGTATTCTCCAAAATATTAATAGCTGTTCATGCCACAAGCAATCCTTTTTTACTCATTTTTCTCTTGAATTCAATTCACAATTAATTTCACAATTAATTCAATTAGCTACACAACTTATTTCAATGATTTTCATGCTACTAACAGTCAATCCTCAGTCCTCTTTTTTGACATAACAGCAGTATATACCACTTCTTTCTCCTGGGAACATTGTTAAATTGTTTTCTAGGATAACATACTATTTTGCTTTTCTATCTCACTGACCATTGCAAGTCAACTTTTTGTAGTTCTTCCTTTTCTCTCCATCTTACTAACTTTGGAGTGTCCCAGGGCTCAATCTCTGGATTGCTGCTTTCTCTACATTCACTCGGTAATGATCTCATCTATTTTCATGTCTTCAAAGCCCTTCTATATGTTGTTCATTACCAAATTTATATCATCCTTTCACATTTCTCCCTTAAATTCCAGACTTACAGATAAAACATGTTCACCTCAATGTTTAATAGACATCTCAAACCCAGCACATTCAGTATGCCATTGCTGACCTCCACTTCCACAAACCTGGTTCAACACCAGGCTTTCTTTCCTCGCTACATTGGGTATACACTGATGCATAAAAATTTACATACTTAGTGGTGTAACATAACACATATTTATTATTTCATAGTTCCTTTGGGTCAAAACATGGCTTAGCTGAGTATTCGGATTTCAGAGTCTTTTGTCGGGCTTCCCTTGTGGCTCAGCTGGTAAAAAATCTGCCCGCGATGAGGGAGACCTGGGTTCGATCCCTGGGTTGGGAAGATCTCCTGAAGAAGGGAAAGGCTACCCACTCCAGTATTCTGGCCTGGAGAATTCCATGGACTGTATAGTCCATTGGGTCACAAAGAGTCAGACACGACTGAGTGACTTGCACTTGCACTTGCACTTTCAAAGTGTCAGTCATGTCTCAGGTCTCACCTGAAAGTTTAACAACACAGGATCCACTCCCAAGCTCCTGTGTTTATTTATAGAAGTCAGATATTTGCTGGCTATCCACTTGAAGTAAGCCTCAGTTCCTTGCCACATGGACTTCTCTACTGTATCTGCTCACTTCATCAAAGCCAGCAAGGAAAAGAGTCTGCTAATAGTGTGGAAGTGATCATCTTATATAGTCATAGAAGTCACTTCCCATCATTTTTGCCATAATATATTGGTTAGAAGCAGTTACTGGTCCCTCCCACACTCAAGAGGAGGTGATCCCATGAAGGTGTGAATACCAGTAGGCCCAAACCACATGGGGTCATCTTAGAATCATTTTGCCATACCTGATGTGAAGAGCTGACTCATTTGAAAAGACCCTGATGCTGGGAGAGATAGAGGGCAGGAGGAGAAGGGGACGACAGAGGATGAGATGGTTGGATGGCATCACCGACTCAATGGACATGGGTTTGGGTGGACTCCGGGAGTCGGTGATGGACAGGGAGGCCTGGTGTGCTGCGGTTCATGGGGTCACAAAGAGTCGGACATGACTGAGCGACTGAACTGAACTGAGCTAATGGCAACTCCACTCAAGCCAAAATCCTTGGCATTATTCTTGGCTTCTCTTTCTTTCGCAGTCCACATCCAGTCAGTCAGCAACTCCTGCAAGTTCTGCTTTCAAACTATACAGAATCTAACTATTACCACCTAGTACAAGTAAGCATAATTTCTCTTGGATTACTTGTTGTTTATTTGCTAAGTTGTGTGTGACTCATTTGCGATCCCATAGACTGTAAACCACCAGGCTCCTCTGTCCATGGGATTTCCCAACTAAGAATACTGGAATGGGTTGCTATTTCCTTCTCCAGGGGATCTTCCTGACCCAGGGATCGAACCCATGTCTACTGCATCAGCAGGCAGATTCTTTACCACTTAGGTGCTAGGGAAGTCCCTTGAATTACTTAATAACTCCCTAACTGGTGACTTTTCTTCCACCTTTATCACCCACCATGGTCTACTCTACATACAACAGCCATGATGATCTATTTAAAAGACAAGTAAGCTTATATCTGACAGCCCCCTTTGCATACTGTTTAGGGCCTCCCAGGTTTGATTTCTTTAGCAGCATTACTGACAAGTGAAACTAGAAGGATTAAGGACTCAGTACTTCTACGTCTTCTCATTTTCCTGTTTATCTTATATCCCTATAATCATTTTTCTCTAAGTCCATCCCAGTTACTACTTTTTCTTCCTCAAGACATGACTCCAAGGTATATATTTTGAAAACATTACCCACCCCCTTTGGTTAATATATTATAATCCATTCAGATGCATAGCACATCTTTTTCTCCAACTGTTAAGCCTCCCACTGTTCTTTCAAATAACTCACAGACAGAATAATACAATGATCTGAACCAGACAGAAAATAAGACAGCTCTTTCTATCAGGTATACCAGAGAGCTAGAGATCATATAATTAGAAACACATCTGAAACTGATTCCCTTAGTGAACTGGTCTCATCAAGGTAAGACTACCAGATTCAGGGACAATGCATACTTTAGGCAACATTCTCTACATTCATGATCGTCACAAAAAGCAAAAGAGAGAAACAACTCAAATCCCTCATTTACCACTTATAGAATTTGTATAAAAGACCCCTAAGGAGCTGTAGAAGGGCTGCTTAAGCAAAAACTAGGTGGAGGTGGAGCAAAGTTTTACACAGGAAGCATGGGTGAATATATTAGTTAAAAGATGGATCTGCAGCAAATTAGGCCTGTTTAATTTATGAAGGCTGTAAGCTCCTGGAGAAAGAGGAGTCTTGCTTCCACAACTGAACACCTGGTGGACTAGAAGGGGGCATCTGGACATCCACAGACACCAAAAGCTGGAAAGCCGCCACAGCAGAATCTCCAAAGTGCTCGAATAGTTATCATTTAGCCCCTTGAAACATACAGGGGGCATAATAAGACTGGAAGGCTGAAATTTGCTGCAGAATGTGGGTGGGTGCTGAGTTACTGGGAGAAAGCTGAGCTTCACAATTGTAAGTCTATATACATTGTCACTGTCTATATAATATCCACAAAGATAAGTAATATCTTTCTCTGGATTTTAATAAGAAAGATGACATCCAAAGGAGATGGGGAAATGTCTCCTGATTCAAGCCATACATTCGAAGAAAAAAAAAATGGAAGACATCCTGGTAGACATCTTTTAAGAATTTGATAGAGCACTAAGAGAGAGGGTGAGCATGGGAAATTCATCAATTCACCAATGTCAGATAGAAAAAGTCTCAAGGCAAATAAATATAGTTACTTTCTCAAAGGAATTACATTCACTGTATTCTTACTATGAACACATGCTCCTTTAAACTATCTACCTTTGATTTTCAAAATCCTACAGATCTCATAGTCAACAACAACAACAAGAAAAAAAAAAAAACACTGCTTAATTGTTAAATTTCCCTATTACAGTTAGGTTAACTTATCTTAACACTTCCACTATCTCTAAAGAACTGCAAGAGGATATCCCCTCTCTCCAGTAATTACATCACAAAGGACTTGAAAGGGGAAAGCAGAAAAGAGAATCAAAATGTATTCTACTTTTCTACACCATTGCTTTATTCTTCCCCTACCTGGTGGTGCTCACTTTTGCATCTGAAGAAAGAAAGAAATGGGGAAAGTGTTCTGGTGGAGGAAATAATTTTGAAAAAGAGAGCAGAAGAGGTGTAACAAGAGGTACACATGCATACATTTTTATTATTAATTTCTAATTTGTATTTTGGCCCTCAATGTGCCCTTTATGATACTTTGAAATCTTTAGTAACTTGCTTCATGACAAGAACATGATGAATTCTGAAATATGTTCCATGCAGAGTTGAAAAGAATGAATATTCTGCAGTTAATAAATGCAGCTTTTTTCCCTAGTCACACACATTAAAAAAAGTCAATTAGATTAAGTGTTTATTTGTATGTAAATATAGGAATACAGAAAATTTATAACTATTTTAGAAATCTCTTTGAACTATAAAATAGAGATAACTGTGCTAAAGTCATCCTCTATTTTGAATTTTTCCACCTCTTTCCATTTTTTTCATTATTTTATATAGAACTTGTGTTATTAGCTGCATTCAAGTTTAGAAGTGCTCAGTCTCGCAAAGGAACTAATTCCTTACTTCTGTGTATTTACTTCTCTTTTTATCTTAAGATTTATTTTAATTAAAGTCTATTTTGGCTGATATTGAAATAATCACCCTAGCGTTATTTTTGCAAGTATCTTACCGGCATTTTTTAAAAATTTTAAAACATTCAAGCATTTCTGTGTCCTTAGGTTTTAGCACTGTTTCTGATAAATACGATATGGTTGCATTTTTGAAATTCTGTCCTGCCAAACGTTGTCTTTTACCTGGAAAATTTATTCCATCTAAATTCACTGTAATTCTCCTATATATAGATTTAGTTATATCATATTAGTTACTATCTTCTATTTGTCTCTTTTCCCATACTTCTGTTTTCCTTCTCCTTTCTTTTTAGCCTACTTTTTTCTCTCACAATTTTAATTTCTATTCCTTTTCAGTATCATATTAGTGGTCTCTTAGTAAATTTAGAAAACAAATAGGTACAAAGTTTTAATATTCCAAATCAGCCATACTGTGGCAACCTAGAATCCAGTTTGTTATAGCCATCACACACACACACACACACACACACACACACACACACACACAAAGGTAATAAGCCTGGACTGAGATCCATCTTCCAATGACTTGTAAACCATAAAGTCTAATAACCATAACAAATTTGAAATCAACAAATCATTTCCAGTTCCAGACTTAGCCTTTTGACACAAGCTACTGAGTAGGCAGTAATCTTAGGAAGCATCATGATGGTACATACATCTATTAGATACATATATTAGATGGTACATACACCTGTTAGATATTATCTAACACGTCACAGGGTAAGAGGTTTCGACAGTGAATACAGAGGCAAAATATATCCATGTTAAATCAGAGTCAAGATTACTGAAAAGGGGGAAACTTTTACTTCAATGTGCTTCAATCATTAAAACCCAAATCTTACAGGAATTGTATTTACCTTTTTTTTCCCCTAGTAAAGCACATAGAACAAGCTTCAAATTTAAGATTTCCGTTATCTTACCCATGAAAAGGCACACAGTAATCTGTACTAGTTCCAACATCATAAAAGAGGCCTATCAGGGCTAATGCCTGTCTGCAAGAGGAATTTGTCTCCTGATGAATTAAAAAATCCATATATAAAAATCATGGGTGGCAGGTAAAATTTCTGAGCGTTTTGGGCAAGGACTAGATGTAAGTGTTGGCTCAAACACGAATGAACATAGAATCAGTGTTACTCAATTCTAGAAAGATGACAACGGCCCAAGAGTCTTGAAATACAGACATTACTTCTTCCAATTAAGTGAAAAATCCCTTTTGTATACTGCAAGTCACATACATGATATACTATATAAGAACAATTATAGATACAGACATTGATAATTAAAATAATGTTGGAAGCAGAGTCAAATAGCAAAAGCCTCCATAACTATATACAGAAATAGCTTTTGACTGAGAAAGGAGTTATGGGAAAGACAGGCATTTAGAGTTCCAGAATGCTAAAGACATCTTCCACTCTCTTAATACCTACATCATTGAACAAATAACTGCCAGACGCAGAACTAGGAATTTTACACATATTAAGTCACTTAATCTTCATAATAACCATGTGAATAGAACTATTCATATCCATTTTTTTTTCTTTTTCTTTTTTTTTTTAATTTTTTTATTAGTTGGAGGCTAATTACTTCACAACATTTCAGTGGGTTTTGTCATACATTGATATGAATCAGCCATAGATTTACACTTATTCCCCATCCCGATCCCCCCTCCCAACTCCCTCTCCACCCGATTCCTCTGGGTCTTCCCAGTGCACCAGGCCCGAGCACTTGTCTCATGCATCCCACCTGGGCTGGTGATCTTTTTCACCATAGATAGTATACATGCTGTTCTTTTGAAACATCCCACCCTCACCTTCTCCCACAGAGTTCAAAAGTCTGTTCTGTATTTCTGTGTCTCTTTTTCTGTTTTGCATATAGGGTTATCGTTACCATCTTTCTAAATTCCATATATATGTGTTAGTATGCTGTAATGTTCTTTTATCTTTCTGGCTTACTTCACTCTGTATGATGGGCTCCAGTTTCATCCATCTCATTAGAACTGATTCAAATGAATTCTTTTTAATGGCTGAGTAATATTCCATGGTGTTATATGTACCACAGCTTCCTTATCCATTCGTCCGCTGATGGGCATCTAGGTTGCTTCCATGTCCTGGCTATTTAAACCAGTGCTGCGATTGAATCATTGGGTTGCATGTGTCTCTTTCAGATCTGTTTCCTCAGTTGTATGCCCAGAAGTGGGTATTGCTGGGTCATATGGTCAGTTCTATTTCAGTTTTTATTAAGAAATCTCCACACTGTTCTCCATAGTGGCTGTACTAGTTTGCATTCCCACCAACAGTGTAAGAGGGTTCCCTTTTCTCCACACCCTCTCCAGCATTTATTGCTTTGTAGACTTTTGGATAGCAGCCATCCTGACTGGCGTGTAATGGTACCTCATTGTGGTTTTGATTTGCATTTCTCTAATAATGAGTGATGTTGAGCATCTTTTCATGTGTTTGTTAGCCATCTGTATGTCTTCTTTGGAGAAATGTCTGTTTAGTTCTTTGGCCCATTTTTGGATTGGGTCATTTATTTTTCTGGAATGGAGCTGCAGGAGTTGCTTGTATATTTTTGAGATTAATCCTTTGTCTGTTGCTTCATTTGCTATTATTTTCTCCCAATCTGAGGGCTGTCTTTTCACCTTACTTATAGTTTCCTTTGTAGTGCAAAAGCTTTTTAAGTTTCATTAGGTCCCATTTGTTTTAGTTTTGCTTTTTTTCCAATATTCTGGGAGGTGGGTCATAGAGGATTTGCTGTGATTTATGTCGGAGAGTGTTTTGCCTATGTTCTCTCTAGGAGTTTTATAGTTTCTGGTCTTACATTTAGATCTTTAATCCATTTTGAGTTTATTTTTGTGTATGGTGTTAGAAAGTGTTCTAGTTTCATTCTTTTACAAGTGGTTGACCAGTTTTCCCAGCACCACTTGTTGAAGAGGTTGTCTTTTTTCCATTGTATATCCTTGGCTCCCTTGTCAACGATAAGGATAGGTTCGTGGATTAATCTCTGGGCTTTCTATTCTGTTCCATTGATCTATATTTCTGTCTTTGTGCAGTACCACACTGTCTTGATGACTGTGGCTTTGTAGTAGAGTCTGAAGGCAGGCAGGTTGATTCCTCCAGTTCCATTCTTCTTTCTCAAGATTACTTTGGCTATTCGAGGTTTTTTGTATTTCCATACAAATTGTGAAATTATTTGTTCTAGTTCTGTGAAAAATACCGTTGGTAGCTTGATAGGGATTGCACTGAATCTATAGATCGCTTTGGGTAGAATAGCCATTTTTACAATATTGATTCTTCCAATTCATGAACACAGTATGTTTCTCCATCTGTTTGTGTCCTCTTTGATTTCTTTCATCAGTGTTTTATAGTTTTCTATGTATAGGTCTTTTGTTTCTTTAGGTAGATATACTCCTAAGTATTTTATTCTTTTTGTTGCAATGGTGAATGGTATTGTTTCCTTAATTTCTCTTTCTGTTTTTCATTGTTAGTATATAGGAATGCAAGGGATTTCTGTGGTTAATTTTATATCCTGCAACTTACTATATTCATTGATTAGCTCTAGTAATTTTCTGGTAGAGTCTTTAGGGTTTTCTATATAGAGGATCATGTCATCTGCAAACAGTGAGAGTTTTACTTCTTCTTTTCCTATCTGGATTCCTTTTACTTAGGACATTTCTTATACAATCACAATGTACTTATCAAAATCAGGAAATTCATACTGATACAGTATAGTATGTAGTCTGTAGGTATTATTCCAAGTTCACTAGCTGTCCCAATAATATCCTTTATAAGAAAAAAATAATCCTGGATGACTCAGTTCTCATCTTTTAAGTCTTCTTTAATCTATAAAAGTCCCTCATCCTCTCTTCATCTTTCATGTTATTGGTACTCTTAAAGAGTAGAGGACAGTTATTTTTTGAAGGATGCACCTCAATTTGGGCTTGTCTGATGGCTCCTCACAATTGAAATGATGAGCTGTGTTTCCTATGCATTCTACTCAAAGGCCATTGTCTTCTCTGAGTCTCCTAGATCTATTTGAAACCATATTAGTCTCTTCTTTCTCTGTATTCCTATTGCACTTAGGGTCAATACCATAACATGAGACCTAAATCTTTTCCAATTGAAATAAATTTACCTGAGAAGAGGAGGTGTCTTCTATACCTGTCATCACATAGCCCTCTATCCATATAGGAAAAGAAAGCCAATTAGACTTCATGTCAGAAAAAAACATGAAATCTATGTTTCAGAAGCTTCATTTACCTAGTGAAAATTGAATGACAGTCTCTGTATCACTCCAATGGATCCTCTGAAGCCTCTATTAATATTAATTTCTAAGCTCATCAATGGAAGAAGACAGACTATTTAAATTCATCTTATGCTAGTCATGATTGGCTTAGACGATTTCAAGGAGACAATGACCCTAAATTTGGACTGGAATTTATGACAGAAGTAAGGACAAAATGAATTTATGAATTAAATTGGATATCCATAGAGCTAGGAGAAGAAATTAGCAATTTACTCAAGTTTTCTTTCACTTGCTTAAAGAAAAACATTTGTTGTTAAGTTCTAGTCTAGTGTGATAGTGAAGGGCAGGGAAGCCTAGCATGCTGTAGTCCATGGGGTCACAAAGAGTTGGATGCGACTGAATGACTGAACAATAACACGGCTTCTGAAGTGTTACCATGTAGAAACCTGCTTTCCATGATGCCTTTCCATTAGGGAGCAATTAGGACCAGCTGTTCTCCACTCACAGCAGTTTGAGGCCCATGGGAATCCTCGTATATTAAGAGTTTAGAGATTTGTTGACTTTAATGTGCCCAGCTTTTGCAATGAGAGTTGAAAACAAGGCTATTATAAGGATCCTTTGTGCACTAAAAGCTTAGAGAATAGAGAAAATACATAGAACCTATAACATCTTTACAAACAAAAGAGTTGCATTTTTTAAAAATATATGAAGAAACTGGAAAACAGCAGAGTCCCAGCTGAGACAATCATTGCACTTTATGGATACTCAGTCTAAAGCATTTAAATTTAACAATTAAAAAGACACTGGGGAAGAAGGTAATGTTCCATTTTGGTACTTTAAACCTGTTGTTTATGTTTCACTGAGTAACTTCTCAAAATTTTCAACTGTTCCTGCTTAAAACCAGAGGTGCAAATAATGAGAGCTGCAACAGACTATGAGTTAAGACAAACACTCAAATTGCCTTAAAGAAACAGAAATCTCAGAAGTTCACTGGACTGAGATTGAAAAAAATCATTTAAGCAGTGAGTCTCATGAAACATAAGAAAATTTATGAGAAAATACAGTGATTCCAAAATGGAAATTCAGGAATGCTATTCTTTAAATGATTAATTCAAAATAAGAGCAAAATAATGTCTACTTCTATTTCTTTGGATTACATTCTTTTCATTAGCCCCACCAAATCCAGAAGCATATTATAAATATTTTCTTATATATAGATTATTGAGCTCAGGCACAGAATAATTTTAATCATAATAATAAATTTATGAAGGAAGCAAAATGGAAATGAAATCCAATTTCTTCAGTAAGACAAAGCTTTCTTTTCCAACATATCCAGTATGTCATTAATATCACATAGTATCTGTTAGGCACATGGCCTCAAGGTAGACAATACATAAATAAGTTAAACTGACATGATATCCATTTACTAGAAAACTACAAAAGAAAATAAGCAAGTATGTCGAACTCCACTTTCTATTTATATTCAGTCCTGGTCTGCTTCCACATTCTTTGCCTACCATATGTAGCTATCAAACTAAATGAAAGAAAATATTGGGGAAAAATGTAATAAAATCTTTATAGCACAGATAATACTGGCTCAGGGTGTTAACTTTGGCTGTATATACTAATATTGGATAAATACAGAAAAGATCTTAGCTTAAACATCTTAATTACTTTGACCAGTGAGGAGTAAGTTACAAAAGTCATTCTTGTAAATAATATGTAAGAACTTGCACAGGCGGTGGACTGTAACTGAGGATATGGCCATAAACCAGATGGTCAAGGCCCTCACTTATCACTTACCTCAAATATAAAAATAAAGCTAAAATAAAAATAAACCAGGATAACAAGAGAGGAAGTAGTCATGCGAAAGAATAGGAAGTCTTTGGATCATCAGGGAAAGAGTTTTTGAAGAGGTGACATTTAAGCTAAAATCTGACTGATAAGAGGCTCCAACCATGAAATGATCTGAGAGCAAAGCATTCTTGGTAAAAAATAACAGTAGGTTTAAAGGTTTGGCTAGATGGAGGAAAAGAAAGAAGAGATCTATAGCTTAATGCAGTAAACCCAGACCCCTAAATTCACTGGCACATGCTTCCTGGAGTACAAAATGGATATAGGACTGAAACTTGAAACTTGGCTTAGGAAAGTCTTACTTGATATCCATAATCTTTTTTTGTAAAACCCTGCCTACTTCTAGACGGTTCATGGGCTGTCTCTGAATCTTGACTCTTAAAATAGTGTCTTTGTAAAAAGTCTGCAGAGATGAATATCAACACTTGGCATGCCATCTGCATAGAGCTAATTATATACACTTTGTTATTTGTCACTATAAGATATTTCAGAATGAAATGTGCGAACCATCTGCCAACAACTTTATTCACATTTCCTGGATCATCAACAAGAAACCTTTTACTTCTTTTCTCCCCGGGGAACAAAATTTGTAATATGCACTAGGTGAGTAGATGGGAAAAGAGTCTAAAAATGGTTTTGGCATGTACCAGAAAAAATAGGAAGTATTTTCAGTAGAATGTCCTAGAATCATATGTATTCATTACTCTGCCATGTGTCCTTGATACAGAATTATACAAACTAAACCTAACCCCCCAAGTGTCAGACAGGCACCAGTGCTTTTGGCATTATTTGCATGATTGTTGGGTAAGGAAGAACAAAGAATCCATGAGCTTAAAATAAATTGCAGTTTGCCATTTGATTATGTAAATATGTGGTTGCATGATCTCCAAACTCCCCAAATCACATTTTATGCACAAAGGCAAAACCAGCTTTTGTGTTTTGAAAAGCAGGTGCACAATTATTCCTACAAAGAAAAAGAGTCATTTGCAATGATTTTGCAGGGGGAGATGATTGAGCAATTACTGACGTACATGCTAATTTTGTTTTACCCTCTGACCATCTTCTGTTTGTAAAATGGTTGGGCTCCGCTCTCTCTTTGACAAGTGAAAGAAGCTGCAGAAACAAAGATAAGGAAGTTGGACAATTTATGCCATTGCCAGTGGACATCAACCTGGCACCATTTGGTCAAGCATTTCTCACTGAGTACTTGTCATGGCCCAGCATTTAATAAAATACTCAGGCAAAGTTTAATACCTAACTGACAATGAGTTTTCCAAATACCCCTACAGAAAGCCAGGGATCCAGTATTGCTGCAATATGCATAATTTTTAATTCTATGTTCTAACAGTCCATTTGGAAAGAAACTGAGAGGTGAATGCAGAAAATTAAAACAGGCTATGCTTTGATTTAGAAATTCAACACACTACCTTGCTACCCAAGATTCCCTCAAAGTCAAAAGGTTTGTGTTCTTTATGATATAAAATTAGAACTTGGATGATTCTAGAAGGCAAAAGAGTGACAGAAATACTTTTCTTCACTACTTAAGCTACTTTCACTACTTGAGCTCTGAAAACTTTCCAGGATTATAACTATAATTAATACTATAAACAGTCAAATTTCTTTTTCTGAAATTAAAATTTTATAAAGTTGGCTTAAGTGTATACATCTAAAAATTTTATAAATAAACACATCTACACATGTATACATACACAGACATACTGATCTTTAACTATATACTTATACCTATATTTTAAAGAGTAGATGAAAAATCTCTAATTGTAGAAAACTATTTTACATAATTCAAAATCATTGAAGTATCAGTTACCTTGAAAAATTATCCTATTGAAACTACTTGGGAAATATTCAAGTGTACATAATTTTACTCAAATAATTTGATAGGGCTTCTGGTAAAACATTAGAATAGAAACAGTTGGTATAAATGAACATGGCCAAG
>NC_057419.1:133822662-133841251 GCF_019320065.1 Cervus canadensis | reverse complement strand
GCTAAACACTGTGCTTTTCTTATGGAAATATCTTTCTTTTTTTTTTTTTTTTTGGAAATATCTTTCTTAAGCTATCTTAATGAACTATGTATTTGCTTGGAAATCTGCCTTTGTTCAAGATTCTTGTCAATTGTTTTATGGCCAGGGATGAATTACTTTGTGCCAATGCTATCTCAAAATGAATGTTGTGGGGGAGGGGCCTGGTGCAACTCTCAGTTTTGAGGTGTTTCCTTTCTCTAATTTTGCTAATAGGTATATACAGGATTCCCTTGTAGCTCAGTTGGTAAAGAATCTGCCTGCAATGCAGAAGATTTGGGTTTGATTCCTGGGTCAGGAAGATCCCCTGGAGAAGGAAATGGTAACCCACCCTAGTATTCTTGCTTGGAGAATCTCATGGACAGAGGAGCCTGGCAGGCTACAGTCCATGGGGTTGCAAGAGTCGGACACGACTTAGCAACTAAACCACCACCAACAGATATATATAACTCCTTGCTAAAAACTAGCAAGGGGGCACTCTTTCTGTCCCCTTCTGATGCCTGTCAGAAGCTTTCACTATCTCTTTTACACTTTACGAAAACTTTGGTACACAAAAAACTCTGAGTAATCAAGCCATATCACTGGCCCCAGATCGAAGTCCTCTCCTCAGGAGGCCAGGAATCCTGGCGTCAATTGTGGCTGATAGCAGCAACCTTTCACTTCCACTGGCTTTATATTTTACATATAGGACAGTATATGTACGTTATACATTTACACCCACCCTCCCCTTTCCCCATTGTGTCCTTTTTAAAAATTAAATTGTTTTTTTGGTTGTTGTTTTTTGGTATTGAGCTTCATGACCTGTTTGTATGTTTTGGAAATTAATCCCTTGTCTGTTGCTTTGTTTACAAATATTTTCTCTCATTCTGTGGGTTGTCTTTTCATTTTGTTCATTTTTTTTCCTTTATGACTCACTTTGAAAGAATCTTTCACAATAATGTAATAGTTTATTCCATAGGATTTAATGCTGTATATAGCACTAAAAGAATGATGTCATTTGTATTATAAATAATCCATAAATGCCATTATTCCAGTCAGTTAAAATGTATATTGCAATATGTTTTAAGCAATGCTTTAAAGAAAACAGACTTAAGTACCCTGTCACATAATATAATTCATCCAAAGCACACTTGAAGTCACCCAGAATTCTATGCCATTAGTTAACTTATTTATATTTTAGAGGTAACTGTGATATACTAGACACTCTGTTAGGCACATTGGGACAAAAAAGATGAGTCTCTGACCTTAAGGAACTTACAGGAGGAATGAAACAAATACAGATATCTACAATAGAAGGTTCTTCAGTATGTGTTAAGAGCCTATTCTAGGTATGGTATAGAAATTGAGTGTGTGGAGCAGAAAGGTGATTAATATATACTTGAGTAAATAAGAAATCTTTTAGAAATAGAAAATTCTGCTGTTGTTCCATTAAGGCCAAGGAAAGAAAATAAACTAAATAGTAACATCCAAAGGAAAAAAGTGACCAGCAATCCAATTAAATGAATAGAGTAAGAGATTATACTACTACTGCTCTTTTGACTCAAAAGGGGAAATAAAAGATTACAGCTTAATATATAAAACTTCCCATCAGGAAGTTTCCATAAGCCTCTTATCCTTCTCCATCAGAGGTCAGACAGACTGAAAACCACAATCACAGAAAACTAACCAATCTGATCACATGGACCACAGCCTTGTCTAACTCAGTGAAACTATGAGCCATGCCATGTAGGGCCACCCAAGAAGACGGGTCATGGTGGAGAGTTCTGACAAAATCTGGTCCACTGGAGAAGGGAATGGCAAACCATTTCAGTATTCTTGCCTTGTGAACCCCATGAACACTATGAAAGGCAAAAAGATAGGACACTGAAAGATGAACCACCCAGGCTGGTCAGTGCCCAATGTGCTACTGGAGATCAGTGGAGAAATAACTCCAGAAAGAATGAAGAGACAGAGCCAAAGCAAATAATAATAATAAATAAAAAGCAAAAAGAAAAAATCCAGTTGTGGATGTCACTGGTGATGGAAGTAAAGTCCAATGCTATAAACAGCAATACTGCATAGGAACCTCGAATGTTAGCTCCAGTGATCGAAGCAAATTGGAAGTGGTCAAATAGAAGGTGGCAAGAGTGAACATCGACATTTTAGGAATCAGCAAACTATAATGGACTGGAATTTAACTCAAATGACCATTATATCTACTACTGTGGGCAAGAATCCCTTAGAAGAAATGGAGTAGCGATCATAGTCAAAAAAAGAGAATTTTTTAAGAGAATGCATTGGTCATAGCAAATACCCTTTTACAAGAAACCAAGGGACAACTGTACACATAGACCTCACCAGATGGTCAATACTGAAATCAGATCGATTATATTCTTTGCATCCAAAGATGGAGAGCTCGATACAGTCAGCAAAGACAAGACCAGGAGCTGACTGTGGCTCAGATAATGAACTCTTTATTGCCAAATTCAGACTTAAATTGAAGAAAGTGGGGAAAACCACTAAACCATTCAGGCATGACCTAAATCAAATCCCTTATTAGACAGTGGAAGTGAGAAATAGATTCAAGGGATTAGATCTGATAGGCAGAGTGCCTGAAGAACTATGGACAGATGTTCATGACAATCTACAGGAGGCAGGGATCAAGATCATCCCCAAGAAAAAGAAATTCAAAAAGGCAAAATGGTTGTCTGAGGCGGCCTTATAAATAGCTGTGAAAAGAAGAGAAGCTAAAGGCAAAGGAGAAAAGGAGAGATATACCCATTTGAAAGCAGAGTTCCAAAGGATAGCAAGAAGAGATAGGAAAGCCTTCCTCAGTGATCAATGCAAAGAAATACAGGAAAACAATAGAATGGAAAGGACTAGAGATTTCTTCAAGAAAATTAGAGATACCAAGGGACCATTCCATGCAAAGATGGGCACTATACAGGACAGCAATGGTATGGACCTAGCAGAAGGAGAAAATATTCAGAAGAAGTGGCAAGAATACACAGAAGAACTATACAAAGAAGATCTTCATGACCAGATAACCATGATGGTGTGATCACTCACCTAGAGCCAGACATCCTGGAATGTGAAGTCAAGTGGGCCTTAGGAAGCATCACTCCCAACAAAGCTAGTGGAGGAGATGGAATTCCAGCTGAGCTATTTCAAATCCTAAAAGATGATGCTGTGCAAGTGCTGCACTCAATATGCCCACACATTTGGAAAACTCAGCAGTGGCCACAGGACTGGAAAAGGTCAGTTTTCATTCCAATCCCAAAGAAAGGCAATGCCAAAGAATGCTCAAACTACCACACAATTGCACTCACCTCACATGCTCGTAAAGTAGTGTTCAAAATTCTCCAAGCCAGACTTCAACAGTACATGAACTGTGAACTTCCAGATGTTCAAGTTGGTTTTAGAAAAGGCAGAGGAACCAGAGATCAAATTGCCAACATCCGCTGGATCATTGAGAAAGCAAGAGAGTTACAGAAAAACATCTACCTCTGCTTTATTGACTATGCCAAAGGCTTTGACTGTGTGGATCACAACAAACTGTGGAAAATTCTGAAAGAGATGGGAATACCAGACCACCTGCCCTGCCTCTTGAGAAATCTGTATGCAGGTCAGGAAGCAACAGTTAGAACTGGACATGGAACAACAGACTGGTTCCAAATCGGGAAAGGAGTACGTCAAGGCTGTATATTGTCACCCTGCTTATTTAACTTATATGCAGAGTATATCATGAGAAATGCTGGGCTGGATGAAGCACAAGCTGTAATCCAGATTGCCCAGACAAATATCAATAACCTCACCACACTTATGGCAGAAAGTGAAGAAGAACTAAAGAGCCTCTTGATGAAAATGGGGAAACAATGGAAACAGTGACAGGCTTTATTTTCTTGGGCTCCAAAATCACTGTGGATGGTGACTGCAGCCATGAAATTAAAAGACACTTGCTTCTTGGAAGAAAGCTTATGACCAACCTAGATGGCGTATTAATAAGCAGAGACATTACTTTGCCAACAAAGGTCTATCTAGTCAAAGCTATTGTTTTTCCAGTAGTCATGTGTGGATGTGACTGTTGAACTATAAAGAAAGCTGAGCACCAAAGAATTGATGCTTCTGAACTGTAGTGTTGGAGAAGACTCTTGAGAGTCCCTTGGACTGCAAGGAGATCCAACCAGTCCTCCTAAAGGAAATCAGTCCTGAATATTCATTGGAAGGAATGATACTGAAGCTGAAAGTCCAATACTTTGGCCATCTGATGCAAAGAACTGACTCATTGGAAAAGACCCTGATGCTAGGAAAGATTGAAGGCAGGAGGAGAAGGGGATGACAAAGGATGAGATGGTTGGATGGCATCATCGACTCAATGGACATGAGTTTGAGTAAACTCGGAGTTAGTGATGGACAGGGAGCCCTGGTGTGCTGCAGTCCATGGGGTTGCAAAGAGTCAGACATGACTGAGCAACTGAACTGAACTGAACTGAGAGTGACACATTAGATTCTGTCTGGCAAAGCCAGCATTTGGAACTCAGCAGGGCTGATTTCACGTTCATCACAGTACAACACACAGCCTATCACTTCATGTTGCTATTTCTACCTGCACCAGGAAGCTATTGATGGTGGTATTAAGTCAGCCTTTTGAGTTAAACTTCACTTTAGGTCTCATTTCCAACATTGGAAGGGAGATAACATCTACTATCTACCTTCCAGAGCTATTCTGAGAATTGAGATATAAAGTGCCTAGTTCAGTGCTTGAAATAGAGGCATTCACTTAAAAGTTTTATATCAGATCATTTCAGTTGCTCAGTCGTGTCTGACTCTTTGCACCCCCATGGACTGCAGCACGCTGGGCCTCCCAGCCCAACACCAACTCCCGGGGGTACTCAAACTCATATCCATTCAGTTGGTGATGCCATCAAACCATCTCATCCTCTGTCATCCCCTTCTCCTCCTGCTTTCAATCTTTCCAGCATCAGGGTCTTTTCCAATGAGTCAGTTCTTTGCCTCAGATGGCCAAAGTATTGGACTTTCAGCTTCAACATCAATCCTTCCAATGAATATTCAGGACTGATTTCCTTTAGGATGGACTTGTTGGATCTCCTTGCAGTCCAAGGGACTCTCAAGAGTCTTATCCAACACCACAGTTCAGAAGCATCAATTCTTCGGTGCTCAGCTTTCTTTATAGTTCAACTCTCAAATCCATACACAACTACTGGAAACAATAGATTTGACTAGATGGACTTTTGTTGACAAAGTAATGTCTCTGCTTTTTAATATGCTGTCTATATTGGTAATAGCTTTTCTTCCATACAGCAAGTGTCTTTTAACTCCATGGCTGCAGTCACCATCTGCAGTCATTTTGGAGCCCCCCAAAATTAGTTCTGTCACTGTCTCTATTGTTTCCCCATCTATTTGCCATGAAGTGATGAGTCCAGATGCCATGATCTTAGTTTTCTGAATGTTGAGTTTTAAGCCAATTTTTCACTCTCTTCTTTCACTTTCACTAAAGAGGCTATTTAATTCTTTGCTTTCTGTAATAAGTGTGATGTCATCTGCATATCAGAGGTTATTGATATTTCTCCCGGAAATCTGGATTCCAGCTAGTGCTTCATCCAGCCCAGCATTTCTCATGATATACTCTGCATATAAGTTAAATAAGCAGGGTGACAATATACAGCCTTGACGTACTCCTTTCCCGATTTGGAACCAGTCTGTTGTTCCATGTCCAGTTCTAACTGTTGCTTCCTGACCTGCATACAGATTTCTCAAGAGGCAGGGCAGGTGGTCTGGTATTCCCATCTCTTTCAGAATTTTCCACAGTTTGTTGTGATCCACACAGTCAAAGCCTTTGGCATAGTCAATAAAGCAGAGGTAGATGTTTTTCTGTAACTCTCTTGCTTTCTCAATGATCCAGCGGATGTTGGCAATTTGATCTCTGGTTCCTCTGCCTTTTCTAAAACCAACTTGAACATCTGGAAGTTCACAGTTCATGTACTGTTGAAGTCTGGCTTGGAGAATTTTGAACACTACTTTACGAGCATGTGAGGTGAGTGCAATTGTGTGGTAGTTTGAGCATTCTTTGGCATTGCCTTTCTTTGGGATTGGAATGAAAACTGACCTTTTCCAGTCCTGTGGCCACTGCTGAGTTTTCCAAATGTGTGGGCATATTGAGTGCAGCACTTGCACAGCATCATCTTTTAGGATTTGAAATAGCTCAGCTGGAATTCCATCTCCTCCACTAGCTTTGTTGGGAGTGATGCTTCCTAAGGCCCACTTGACTTCACATTCCAGGATGTCTGGCTCTAGGTGAGTGATCACACCATCATGGTTATCTGGTCATGAAGATCTTCTTTGTATAGTCCTTCTGTGTATTCTTGCCACCTCTTAAAATCTTCTGCTTCTGTTAGGTCCTTAACCATTTCTATCCTTTACTGTGCCCAACTTTGTATGAACATGTGTCACTCTAGGAAGGTTCGTTAATCTGTCCAAGCCACCATCTCTCCGTGCATGCTAAGTCACTGTAGTTGTGTTAACTCTTTGCGACTCCCCTGGACTGTAGCCCACCAAGTTCCTCTGTCCATGGGATTCTCCTGGCAAGAATACTGGAGTGGGTTGCCATTTCTTTCTCTACCATGTATATCTATATCTAAGCTCATGTTTGTAATGGGAATATTGTAGTCATTTGAGAACATAATGATTTAGTTTAAATACAAATTATAGTGATATATATTAGTTTTTTAAATTTCTGTAGAGATGTTTAATATAGTACTTAACAAATTGACTCTCCTCTTTTTCTGCTCGTGTCCAGAAGAAGGTAATGAAGATATAATGTCCCACTAATCCCCTATCATAAGGAAATTGGTAGCAAAGGCTTAATATAAAGAGAACAATGGAGATGATTGCAAATGTTTGCAGGTGAGCACAGAGAGAGGAACAAAAATCTGAAACTATCTATGTGTAATCATGTCAACCTGCATATTATGATACCTTCATGTACACAACAGTGTATATATGAGGGGAAACAATGAAGGAAAGTTAAAATGTGATATCAGCATAAAGGTAGCACAGAAGAGATGCTAAGTCATATTTAAGAGAAAAATGGTTTTCGTAGCAGCACAACTTTATATATAATCTAAATGAAAGTATTACTGTAAATTAAAAGAAAGTCTGCAGCAATCAAAAGGAGCAATTGCTAGGCCTGAAACATGGGATATATGCAAGGAGACATAGAATGACATGGTTTACCAAGGCACTATGACAGGCTGATCAAAACATCCAGTCTCCATGGCATGGGCATCCATACCACAGAAGTAACTACATAGTGGCTCCTAAGTAGATCTTTCCTACTGATTGACACTTAGGCTTTTTCCAGTATTTTGCTGTTACAAAGAGTGCTGTAGTAGTGAACATCCTGTTGCATGTCTCTCTTTCCACACGTGTAAGTGTATAATCCAGGCTTAATGATGAATATTTATGAAAATTAAATGAGCACTAGGTCCTTTCCATATGTTTAGTACTATGTTATAGAAAAGAAGGTTATTGCTATCAAAGAATTTCTAATATGTCTGCAGAGTTAATTCTAACATATATGACCAGTATAGTTCAGCATATAAAGAAGTGGCGAGTCATTAGATTGTTACTACTTGAGGGATTCAGAGGTGCCATGGGGGTGAGGAAAGCTTTGTATAATATAAGCTCTCTTAAACTCTAAAACTAAGGTAGACCTTTGCCTAAATATTGGAAGCTCCCAACACTGTAAATTTCTTGTTAACCTCATAATGAAATTCTGTTCCAGATAGCTGACCTCTGTAATTTTCTAAATAGAATAATAAAAATAATTTTCTGACAACTTAAGGTAAAAAATGCAACAAGCTCGACTCTCATTTAAATACATGGGGCACCAGGCTTGAGTGGCTAGAGACCAAATTTTCATAGGCACTCCTCACATCTTCTGATCCTTCTAAACATCTTTCACATAGAGAACCCTGATGAATTTATAAAAAATCAGGGTAAAGCTTAGACATTAAATAACATCTAAAGGCCACGGTAACAACAATAGCAGGTACTACCAGTATCATCTCTGTGTGTGTGTGTCTTTCTGTCGCTCTCTAACACACGCACAAACACGGCTTATTTTAATCCTCATAACAAAATTGTTCATAGGGAGATACTGTTATTATCTCATTTTTACTGAGAAAGAAACTGAGAATTTAGAGAATGTAAATGAGTCAACTAGCAATTGCAGAGCTACTGGCTCTTTTATTATATTGTGATTTATCTTTATTGTTTTTATTAAGTTTGAGATAAAAGAGATAGGAGATGCCTTGATCAACTGGAGAACAAAAGAATACATAATTTGCCTTGCTCACTTTATTTTCATTATGGTGAATATTGAGGTGTGAGAGTTACTTTTGAGATAAGCATCTTTATTTCTACACAGCACTGCAGACAGGGATATTCAGGCTAGTTTTCCCTTAGTATTTTAAGGAAGAAAGTGATAATATTATGCTAGTTAAAAGCAGGGTCCCTGGAGCAGATTTGTACCTGGATTTTTAACATCAGCCTATCATTTATTATCAGTGTAACCTTGAGCAAGTTACTTGAACTCCTTAGTTTCTTCATTTGTGAAATGGAAACAGTAGTACTTACCTCTTATATACGTGTGGGAATAAATGACATGATGTGTTTTAAGTGTTAGTGCAATACTTGGATCATAGTAAGTAATCGGAAAGTGTTAGCTGTTATCATTCTCACCTTGACTGCATTTCCAGGTAACAAGTTTGCTTAGAGTAGTGGCTCCACACCTTGAGGGTGTATAAGGATCCCTTGGAGAGATTTTTCAAGCACAGATTACTGGGCTCCACACCCAGGGCTACTGATTCAGTAGTACTCAGGTGAGTCTGAATATTAGTATTTCTCACAAGTTTCCCATGATATAGATGCTGCTTGTCCAGGTCCCACACTTTGAGAATCAGTGACATAGAGTATAGTGTTAATCAAAGCTAGATAATAGCTGTGGCCTTAATTTTTGGCTAGTTTTTATTGGTTCTCCATCATCTAACAAGCTGCTCTCCTTAGAAAAAAGTCAGATCTCTCAGAGGTAGCCAATCACCTGGGCAGTTTCATGGTTACCAATCACTGCAGATTTCACTTCTTTGAAATTTGAAAGTAGAGAAGAAGGGAATTCATCAACAACCTTAATCCTGATTATTTGTGGGTAGTGAGATTATAAATGCTTTAAATTTCTTTTAATACTAAAATATTTTCAACACTGTTACATTGTCTTATTGATTTTTATAATCTGAGAGGATTTATTAAAGAATATAGCTTATTTAAGAGGTTAGTCAGGAATATCAATTCTGTGAGAAAACTTATGTGACTTTTAACCATTTATACCAGTAAAACCTCACAGCATGTAACTTTATTCAGAATGCCTCACCCGAGACACTCATTTCTTGGCTTTCCCTTATCTCAAACACAACTCTCAAAGAGTTCATTGTAACACATACAAAATTACAATATAGAGAACACCATTCTCAGCATGTAGCCTGCTATTTCAATGATTCAATGAATTCGTATTTTTACTCTCTTTATTTTGAAAATATTTGTTATCCCTCATCAAACTAAAAAGTCTTTCTACACCAAAGGAAATCATTAACAAAATGAAAAGGCAACCTACTAAATGGGAGAAGATATTTGCAAATGATATGTCTCATAAAAGGTTAATGCCCAAAATACACAAAGAACTCATTAAAAAAACACAACAATCCAATTTAAAAATTGGCAAAGGATCTGAACAGCTTTTTTTTTTCTAGGCAAGACATGCAGATGGAAAAAAGGTACATGAAAAGATGTTCAACATCACTAGTCAATAGGGAAATGCAAATCAAAATCACAGTGAAATATCACCTCACACCTGTTAGAATGGCTATTATTAAAAAGACAAAAAATAACAAGTATTGGGAGGATGTGGAGAAGAGGGAAAACTCAAGCACTGTTGGTGAGAATATGAATTGGTACAGCCCCTCTGGAAAACAGTACAGAGGTTCCTTCAAAAGTTAAGAACAGAACTACTATACACTTCAGCAGTCCCACCTCTGGGTATTTATCTGAATAAAAATGAAAATGTTAATTCAAAGAGATATATGCACCCCAATATTCATTGCAGCATTTTTTACAACTGCCAAGATATAAAAGCAACTGAAGTGTCCATCGGTAGATGAATGAAGATGATGTGGTATACACACACAAATAAAACACATCATAAAAAAAAGAATGAAATTATGCCATTGCAACAACACTGATGGACCTACAGGGTATTATTTTGATATATGACAGAGAAACACAAATAGCATATGATTTCACTTATGTGTGGAATCTTAAAAACCAACGAACAAGACAGAAATTGTTTTGATGATTGAGAGAACATAGAGAGAACAAACAGATATTTGCCAGAAGGAAGGGCCATGAGAAGATGGGTAGTTAGGGGAAGGGGATTAAGAGGTACACACTTTCAGTTACAAAGCAAATAAGTCATGGGGTTGTAAGATATGACATAGGAAATACAGTCAATAATGTTACAATAACTTTGTATAATGACTGGGTATAGTAGACTTAGATGGTAATTAGGCTTATGGTGATTATTTCATAATGTATAAAAATATCAAATCACTATGCTGTATACCTGAAGACAATACAATATTGTATGCCAGAAAAAAAAAAAGAAAATATTTGTTATCCCTTTAGCAACTTTAGTGTTGAGTCTATTGTTTAGAGAGAGTCTTCTCTTTTTGAATTATAAGTACCATGAGTATGTATTTAGCATGAAACAGTGGGTTGGTAATAAAATGATGAGCCTATTACATTTCAACAAATGGTTCCTGATAAACTAAACTATGAAGACAGTGCTTGGCTTGAATGTATAAACCAGGTGGCACAGGTTTCCCTGCTAACTGCATTTGTTTCTCTAAACCATTCTGGGAATTCATTAGGGAACATTTGCTATAAAACTTAGCATTGAATGGGCGTAGATATAATGTAAACATTCATAGAAGCCCAATGTAATTGGTCAACTTATTGCAAAAAAATTTACTGGTTATCTATTGCGTATTTAGCTCCATACTAGGTGATGTGTGGTTACTTGAGGAACTAATTTTGTATACTGACTGGGAGATTTGTGTTATAAACTGTCTAACATACAGAGTAAGTAGCAGAGACAGTAAATACTTTACAGGTTTAAGGACATTTTTTATCTGTCCAAGGACAAATCCATTAACTACTTGATATATCAGCTTCCTTATCTGTTAAAAAATGGATATGAAGGGAGGAGCCAAGATGGTGGAGGAGTAGGACGGGGAGACCACTTTCTCTCCTACAAATTCATCAAAAGAATAACTGAATGCAGAGCAAACCTCACAAAAAAACTTCTGATCGCTAGCTGAGGTCATCAGGCGCCCAGAAAAGCAGACCATTGTCTTTGAAAGAAGGTAGGACAAAATATAAAAGATAAAAAGTGAGACAAAAGAGCTAAGGACGGAGACCCGTCCCGGGAAGGGAGTCTTAGGCGGCCTTGCTTGGGCTAGGGTCCGGGCCTGAGTGCCCTGAGGACAATCGGAGGGAGCTTCTGTGAGGTGCCAACTTGAACTGTGGGAAACCAAAAGAGAGAAAATTAACCGGCCAGAACACACTGCCGGCCGTTCGCAGAACAAAGGGACGGAGAAAGTCCCAAGAAGAGGTCGCAGGCTGCGGACCCGCCCAGCCCCGCCGGAGGCAGGAGGCAGGGGGGAGGGGAAGGTCGTGGCGAGACACAGGGCGCAGGCACCCGACCGGCGCGGGCGGGGACTGGGGCTGGGGACGCAGAGGGCGGAAGGCGCGCGCACCCGACTGGCGCCAGCGGAAACTGAGACTGGGTCCGCGGAAGGGAGTGAGTGCGCCACACCTGGGGATAGCGCGCCCATCAAGCCCCTCGCTGCCTGGACCGCTCTGACGGGGAAGGCACAGAGAGCAGGCGCAGCTTTTCCTTCCGCGCTTTTGTGTAACACCCGAGGGCTGGAACCTAGCGCAGCGCGGGGCGCGCTCCATATAAAACAGCCGGGAGCCTGAGCAGCGGCAGACGGAGAAAGCAGCGTCAGCCCCTCCCGGCAGCGCCAGCCCGCCCCCGCAGGGCCAGCCCCTCCCCGCAGCGTCAGCCCCGCCCCGCAGCGCCAGCCCCTCCCCGCAGCGTCAGCCCCGCCCCGCAGCGCAACGGAACTAGCTAACTGAATAAGAGTCCACCTCTGCCCGCCTGTGTCAGGGCGGAAATGAGGCTCTGAAGAGACCAGCAAACAGAAGCCAAATAAACAAAGGGAACCGCTTCAGAAGGGACTGGTGCAACAGATTAAAATCCCTGTAGAAAACACCGACTTCACCGGAAGGGCCCTGTAGATTTCGAGAAGTGTAAGCTGGAACGAGGAGCTATCTGAAACTGAGCCGAACCCACACTGACCGCAGCAGCTCCAGAGAAACTCCTAGATATATTTTTACTTTTTTTTTCTAAGTAAGGAAAAAAAAAAAATTTTTTTTTTCTTTTTATATTTTTTCCTTTTTATTTTTTCTCTTTTATTTTCCTTTAAAATTCCCTATTACTCCCCCATTACTCCTTAACTTTCATTTTCATAGATTTTTACGATTTTTTTAATTAGGGGGAAAAAAAATTTTTTTTTTTTCCTTTCTTTCTTTTTTTTTTGTTTTTTTTTCTTTTTTTCTTTTTCTTTTTTCTTCTTTTTTCTTCTTTTTTTTCCTTTCCGTTTTCTCTTTTATTTTCTATTTTTCTTTTTCTCTTATTTCTTTTAAAGTCCTCTAGTACTCCTCTACTACTCTTCATTTTCATTTTCACTACACTATAACCTTACAAAAAAAAAAAGAGAAGCCCTATCTTTAAACCGAAGATTATTCTCTCCCAATCTTGACTCTCTGTTTTCTACCTCAGAACACCTCTATTTCCTCCTTTCCCCTTCTCTTCCCAATCCAGTTCTATGAATCTTTGTAGGTGACTGGGCTACGGAGAACACTCTGGGAACAGACAGCTGCGTAGATCTGTCTCTCTCCTCTTGAGTCCCCCTTTTTCTCCTCCTGCTCATCTCTATCTCCCTCCTCCCTTTTCTCCTGTTCATGTAACTCTGTGAACCTCTCTGGGTGTCCCTAACAGGGGAGAATCTTTTCGCCATTAACCTAGAGGTTTTATTATCAGTGCTGTATAGTTGGAGAAGTCCTGAGACTACAGGAAGAATAAAACTGAAATCCAGAGGCAGGAAACTTAAGCCCAAAACCTGAGAACACCAGAAAACTCCTGACTACATGGAACTTTAAGCAATAAGTGACCGTCCAAAAGCCTCCATACCTACCCTGAAACCAACCACCACCCAAGAGCCAGTAAGTTTTAGAGCAAGACATACCACGCAAATTCTCCAGCAACACAGGAACATAGCCCCGAATGTCAACATACAGGCTGCCCAAGGTGACACCTAACACATAGACCCATCTCAAAACTCATTACTGGGCACTCCATTGTTCTCCAAAAAGAAGAAATCAAGTTCCACGCACCAGTACACTGACGCAAGCTTCCCTAACCGGGAAACCTTGACAAGCCAATCGTCTAACCCCACCCACTGGGTAAATCCTCCACAATAAAAAGGAACCACAGACCTCCAGAATACAGAAAGTCCACTCCAGACACAGCAATCTAAACAAGATGAAAAGGCAAAGAAATACCCAACAGGTAAAGGAACATGAAAAATGCCCACCAAGTCAAACAAAAGAGGAGGAGATAGGGAATCTACCTGAAAAAGAATTTAGAATAATGATAATAAAAAATGATCCAAAATCTTGAAAACAAAATGGAGTTACAGATAAATAGCCTGGAGACAAAGATTGAAAAGATACAAGAATTGTTTAATAAAGACCTAAAAGAAATAAAAAAGAGTCAATTAAAAATGAACAATGCAATGAATGAGATCAAAAACACTTTGGAGGGAACCAAGAGTAGAATAACGGAGGCAGAAGATAGGATAAGTGAGGTAGAAGATAAAATGGTGGAAATAAATGAAACAGAGAGGAAAAAAGAAAAAAGGATCAAAAGAAATGAGGACAACCTCAGGGACCTCTGGGACACTGTGAAACGCCCCAACATTCGAATCATAGGAGTCCCAGAAGAAGAAGACAAAAAGAAAGGCCATGAGAAAATACTTGAGGCGATAATAGCTGAAAACTTCCCTAAAATGGGGAAGGAAATAGCCACTCAAGTCCAAGAAACCCAGAGAGTCCCAAACAGGATAAACCCAAGGCGAAACACCCCAAGACACATATTAATCAAACTAACAAAGATCAAACACAAAGAACAAATATTAAAAGCAGCAAGGGAAAAACAACAAATAACACACAAAGGGATTCCCATAAGGATAACAGCTGACCTATCAATAGAAACCCTCCAGGCCAGAAGGGAATGGCAGGACGTCCTGAAAGTAATGAAAGAGAATAACCTACAACCTAGATTACTGTATCCAGCAAGGATCTCATTCAGATATGAAGGAGAATTCAAAAGCTTTACAGATAAGCAAAAGCTGAGAGAATTCAGCACCACCAAACCAGCTCTTCAACAAATGCTAAAGGATCTTCTCTAGACAGGAAATGCAGAAAGGTTGTATAAACGTGAACCCAAAACAACAAAGTAAATGGCAACGGGACCACACCTATCAATAATTACCTTAAATGTAAATGGGTTGAATGCCCCAACCAAAAGACAAAGATTGGCTGAATGGATACAAAAACAAGACCCCCATATATGCTGTCTACAAGAGACCCACCTCAAAACAAGAGACACATACAGACTGAAAGTGAAGGGCTGGAAAAAAATATTTCATGCAAACGGAGACCAAAAGAAAGCAGGAGTCGCAATACTCATATCAGATAAAATAGACTTTCAAATAAAAGCTGTGAAAAGAGACAAAGAAGGACACTACATAATGATCAAAGGATCAATCCAAGAAGAAGATATAACAATTATAAATATATATGCACCCAACATAGGAGCACCGCAATATGTACGGCAAACACTAACGAGTATGAAAGAGGAAATTAATAGTAACACAATAATAGTGGGAGACTTTAATACCCCACTCACAACTATGGATAGATCAACTAAACAGAAAATTAACAAGGAAACACAAACCTTAAATGACACAATGGACCAGCTAGACCTAATTGATATCTATAGGACATTTCACCCCAAAACAATCAACTTCACCTTTTTCTCAAGTGCACACGGAACATTCTCCAGAATAGATCACATCCTGGGCCATAAATCTGGTCTTGAAAAAATCAAAAAAATTGAAATCATTCCAGTCATCTTTTCTGACCACAGTGCAGTAAGATTAGATCTCAATTACAGGAAAAAAATTGTTAAAAATTCAAACACATGGAGGCTAAATAACATGCTTCTGAATAACCAACAAATCATAGAAGAAATCAAAAAAGAAATCAAAATATGTATAGAAATGAATGAAAATGAAAACACAACAACCCAAAACCTATGGGACACTGTAAAAGCAGTGCTAAGGGGAAGGTTCATAGCATTACAGGCTTACATCAAGAAACAAGAAAAAAACCAAATAAATAACCTAACTCTACACCTAAAGCAATTAGAGAAGGGAGAAATGAAGAACCCCAGAGTTAGCAGAAGGAAAGAAATCTTAAAAATCAGGGCAGAAATAAATGCAAAAGAAACTAAAGAGACCATAGCAAAAATCAACAAAGCTAAAAGCTGGTTTTTTGAAAAAATAAACAAAATTGACAAACCATTAGCAAGATTCATTAAGAAACAAAGAGAGAAGAACCAAATTAACAAAATTAGAAATGAAAATGGAGAGATCACAACAGACAACACTGAAATACAAAGGATCATAAGAGACTACTACCAGCAGCTCTATGCCAATAAAATGGACAACTTGGATGAAATGGACAAATTCTTAGAAAAGTATAACTTTCCAAAACTGAACCAGGAAGAAATAGAAGATCTTAACACCCATCACAGGGCAAGGAATTGAAACTGTAATCAGACATTTCCAGCAAACAAAAGCCCAGGACCAGATGCTTCACAGTGATTTACCAAAAACTTTAGAGGAAGAGCTAACCCCTTACTCCAACTCTTCCAGAAAATTGCAGAGGAAGGTAAACTTCCAAACTCATTCTATGAGGCCACCATCACCCTAATTCCAAAATCAGACAAAGATGCCACAAAAAAAGAAAACTACAGGCCAATATCACTGATGAACATAGATGCAAAATCCTTAACAAAATTCTAGCAAACAGAATCCAACGACATATTAAAAAAATCATACACCATGACCAAGTGGGCTTTATCCCAGGAATGCAAGGATTCTTTAATATCCACAAATCAATCAATGTAATACACCACATTAACAAATTAAAAGATAAAAACCATATTATTATCTCAATAGATGCATAGAAAGCCTTTGACAAAATTAAACATCCATTTATGATTAAACTCTCCAAAAAGCAGGAATAGAAGGAACATACGCTCAACATAATATAAAAGCTATATTGCAAACCACAGCAAGCGATCACCCTCAATGCGTGAAAAATTGAAAGATTTTCCCCTGAAATCAGGAACAAGACAAGGGTGCCCACCTTCACCACTACTATTCAACATAGTGCTGGAAGTTTTGGCCACAGCAATCAGAGCAGAAAAAGAAGTAAAGGGAATCCAGATAGGAAAGAAGAAGTGAAACTCTCGCTGTTTGCAGATGACATGATCCTCTACATAGAAAACCCTAAAGACTCTACCAGAAAATTACTAGAGCTAATCAATGAATATAGTAAAGTTGCAGGATATAAAATTAACACACAGAATCCCTTGCATTCCTATACACTAACAATGAGAAAACAGAAAGAGAAATTAAGGAAACAATACCATTCACCATTGCAACAAAAAGAATAAAATACTTAGGAGTATATCTACCTAAAGAAACAAAAGACCTATACATAGAAAACTAAAAAAACACTGATGAAAAAAATCAAAGAGGACACAAAACAGATGGAGAAAAATACTGTGTTCATGGATTGGAAGAATCAATATTGTCAAAAATGGCTATTCTACCCAAAGCAATCTATAGATTCAATGCAATCCCTATCAAGCTACCAACGGTATTTTTCACAGAACTAGACCAAAGAATTCACAATTTGTATGGAAATACAAAAAACCTCGAATAGCCAAAGTAATCTTGAGAAAGAAGAATGGAACTGGAGGAATCAACCTGCCTGACTTCAGACTCTACTACAAAGCCACAGTCATCAAGACAGTATGGTACTGGCACAAAGACAGAAATATAGATCAATGGAACAGAATAGAAAGCCCAGAGATAAATCCACGAACCTATGGACACCTTATCTTTGACAAAGGACGCAAGGATATACAATGGAAAAAAGACAACCTCTTTAACAAGTGGTGCTGGGAAAACTGGTCAACCACTTGTAAAAGAATGAAACTAGAACACTTTTTAACACCATACACAAAAATAAACTCAAAATGGATTAAAGATCTAAATGTAAGACCAGAAACTATAAAACTCCTAGAGGAGAACATAGGCAAAACACTCTCTGACATGAATCACAGCAGGATCCTCTATGACCGCACCTCCAGAATATTGTAAATAAAAGCAAAACTAAACAAATGGGATCTAATGGAAACTGTAAAAGCTTTTGCATACAAAAGAAACTATAAGTAAGGTGAAGCCAAGCCTCCGATTGGGAGAAAATAATAGCAAACGAAGAAACAGACAAAGGATTAATCTCAAAAATATACAAGCAACTCCTGCAGCTCAATTCCAGAAAAATAAATGACCCAATCCAAAAATGGGCCAAAGAACTAAACAGACATTTCTCCAAAGAAGACATACAGATGGCTAACAAACACTTGAAAAGATGCTCAACATCACTCATTATCAGAGAAATGCAAATCAAAACCACAATGAGGTACCATTACACGCCAGTCAGGATGGCTGCCATCCAAAAGTCTACAAGCAATAAATGCTGGAGAGGGTGTGGAGAAAAGGGAACCCTCTTACACTGTTGGTGGGAATGCAAACTAGTACAGCCGCTATGGAGAACAGTGTGGAGATTTCTTAAAAAACTAGAAATAGAACTCATAGACCATGCAATACCACTTCGGGGCACTACACACTGATTGAAACCGGATCTGAAAGAGAGACACGTGCACCCCAATGTTCATCGCAGCACTGTTATAATAGCCAGGACATGGAAGCAACCTAGATGCCCATCAGCAGATGAATGGATAAGGAAGCTGTGGTACATATACACCATGGAATATTACTCAGCCGTTAAAAAGAATTCATTTGAATCAGTTCTAATGAGATGGATGAAACTGGAGCCCATTATACAGAGTGAAGTAAGCCAGAAAGATAAAGACCAGTACAGTATACTAACACATATTATGGAATTTAGAACAATGGTAATGATAACCCTATATGCAAAACAGAAAAGAACACAGAAA
>NC_057419.1:133796188-133822562 GCF_019320065.1 Cervus canadensis | reverse complement strand
AAAAAAAAAAAAAAAAAAGAAAGATATTTCCATAAGAAAAGCACAGTGTTTAGCTCAAGGTTTGAGATAAAGTTAAGTTCAGGTGGAACCAGGTGTCACCATGGCAACACAGGATTCAGTTCAGTTCAGTAGCTCAGTGGTGTCCCACTCTTTGCGACCCCATGGACTGCAACACGCCAGGCCTCCCTGTCCATCACCAACTCCCAGAGTTTACTCAAACTCAAAAGTCTGCCACTTGCAGTTTATTTCCTCCTTCCACTTGGGGACCTCTGACCTCCCTAGCTAGGCTGTTAACACTCTCAGGAGCTTGATGTATGCACCACCCAGGGAATCCAAAGCCAGTACTCTGTGACTACCCAGAAGGATGGGATGGGGATGGAGGTTCAACCGGGAGTGAACATAAGTATACCTAATGCTGATTCATGTTGATGTATGGCAAAGGCCATCACAATACTGGAAAGTAATTATGCCCTAATTTTTAAAAAATGAAAGTTAAAAAAATGGGCAGAAGATTTAACTACACGTTTCTCCAAAGAAGACATACAAATAGCCAACAGGCACATGAAAAGATGCTCAACATCACTAATTATCAGAGAAATACAATTCAAAACTACAATGAAGTATCACCTTACACCAGTCAGAATGTCTATCATCCAAAAATGTACAAACGATAAATGCTGGAGAGGGTGTGGAAAAAAGGGAACCCTCCTATACTGTTGGTGAAAATGTAAATTGGTAGACACACTATGGAGAACAGTTTGGAGATTCCTTAAAATACTAAAAAATAGAGCTACTATGTGATTCTGCAATCCCATTCCTGGGCATATATCCAGAGAAAAATGTAATTTAAAAAGATACATATACTCCAATGTTCATTGCAGGACTATGTAAAATAGCCAAGAAATGGAAGCAACCTAAAAGCCCATCAATTGAGGAATGGATAAAGAAGATGTGGTACACATACACACACACACACACACACACACACACACACACACACACACACACACACATATATACAATGGAATATTATTCAGCCACAAAAAAGAATGCCATATGCAGCAACATGGAAAAACCTAGAGATTGTCATACTGAATGAAGTAAATCAGACAGAGAAGGACAAATACGACATGACATTACTTATATGTGGAATCTAAAACATGATACAAATGAACTTATTTACAAAACAGAAATATAGTCACATATGTGGAAAACAAGCATGGTTACTGAGGGAGAAAGAAGGGAGGATAAATTGGGAGACTGATATTGACATATATACACTATTATATACACAATGGATAACTAATAGAAAGCAACTGTATAGCACAGGGAACTCTACTCAATGCTCTGTAATGAACTATATGGGAATAGAATCTTAAACGAAGTATATATGCATATACCAAATGAAATCACTTTGCTGTACACCTGAAACTAAAACAAAATTGTAAATCAACTACACTTTAATAAAATCTTTTAAAAAATGATGCACACACTAAACTAGAATAAAATGAAACATCACATATTTGTGCAAAATGCCAAGAAACAGATTGTTGTATCGGCACTTGGATACAGTATGCTGTTGGGTTAAATTTGTTAGCATAGAACTCTAAGTTTTACACTGAGATGATTTTACACTGAGGAGAAACATCAAAATAAGCCCTGGTATAGCATAGGTCATGTGCATTTTCACATGTAATCATAGATAATTATATCTTCCTAAATGTCCTTGTCCCTTTGTGACCTGGCAAAATCTGATTCTTCCTTTCAACCTTAGGTTAAATAGTGACTCCTCTCTTAAAATCCTACCCAAGTAATTAGCCTCCAACTAATAAAAATAAATGGAAAAAAAAAATCCTACCCAGTTTTCCATGATAGAATTAGTAGTTCTGTCCTTTCAGATGCATTTTGTTAATATCTAACAATTTGGTTACTATAATTAATCTGCTTACATATCTTTTATCTTTGATTCTTCCACAATTCTTCCACATTGTTTTCAGTTAATTAGGCTTTTATTTATCTTCAAACTTCCCAGAATTATGTGGTTTCATAAATAAGCATGAAATCTTTAAGTTTTATTTTATAATATGAAACACAGTAGCATTTTTCACAGGTGAAACAGAAGAATTTCTTCATTCAATATAATAGTATGTAGAATTACACATTGGAGTTGGAGTTAAAATTTGATATTTTTCTTTTTATGTTTAGTGTTCTCTTAGTAATAGCAGAGAGGGTAGGAAAAAATGGCCTGTATGAACAACCAAAGAATATATAGCTACCTTTCTTCTAAAATGATTAATGTATTGCTATAATTTCAGACTCACTTTACCTAGCTGTCCAAACCAAGCCTTCTGTTTCTTATGTCTCACACCCATTGCAATGGATTGTAATGGTTTTGTGCTCACAGTTGCATGTGTACCCTCTCCTCCCATATACATTTATCATTCTCAATGTAAATTCCCCACCAGGGCTATAGATTATGGCTCTACACTCTGCACTTACAGAAAACCTAATGAAAAGAATAAATTACAGAGGAAGAAATTACCAACTATTACCATGATTCCCAATACTAGGGACCTTGAGCTACTTTAATGTGTATGAAAACTACTTCCAATGATTACAGCATCAGTGGGGAAAATGGAAAAAAAGGAATTAACATGAGTTGGAAAAGAACCTCCCTTTTGCTTTTGTTCATATAATAACGTGGTTATGTAGTGAATTAACTGAACTAGGTAAATTGTTAGGCTGTAATGAAACACAGGGCTATGTATTGTTATATTGTCCTGAATAGAATAGAGAGTTTTACCACTCTAGGGTATTCGGAAAGCATAGTTATAGGAAGAACAAAAATATTTCCAGGGACTTCTCCCTTGAAAGAGCTCCGTCTCTCCTAAATGTCTAGAAACTACAAGTAATATGTTTCCTCCCTATGATTTGATAGGCAGCAAAAGGCTCCCCTGCCCCAAATATTTCCATCCCAAAGAACCAGAACTCTTCATATTACTCATATCTTTGGATGGAATTTATAAAGGTTCCAATGACCATACAGTTTTAGCACCTGAATGGAAGACAGTTTAGACATAACAGCCTATCAACTAAGACTTACAGGTTTTGTTTTGCTAAATACCAGAAAGCAAGAAAAAATTTAATGTACATTTAAACATAGACAATTTTCACACAAATTAGATTCTATACTGCTTTTGAAAACTCATGAAATCTGGCAAAACTAGACTCATATTCCTGCACACAGAATATTGACTTTGGGCAAGTCATTTCATCTCTTTTTTTTAAATTTATTAATTAGAGTATAATTGCTTTACAATGTTGTGTTGGTTTCTGCCATTCAACCACGTGAATCAGCCATATGTATACATATATCCCCTCCCTCTCTGAATCTTAGTTTCCTCATCTGCAAGATGAATATCTAGGTCACAAAATTGTTAGTAGAACTAAATAAGATAATAAATAGAGAGCCTAGTGCATATTAAGCACTTGATAAATGATAATTATTAGTATTAGTGATTAAGGTAAATACCCTGTCTCCAGGGACATGTATCCTGCAATTTGGCACCAACCCTTCTACACCAGACTTTTCTCTCAATATAGATGTTGAACATCAGTGCCAGTCTACCAGTACACTTGCACTATCTTCCTTATAATAAGAATGTTTCTGTACTAGTTTGCATTCCCACCAACAGTGTAAGAGGGTTCCCTTTTCTCCACACCCTCTCCAGCATTTATTGCTTGTAGACTTTTGGATAGCAGCCATCCTGACTGGTGTGTAATGGTACCTCATTGTGGTTTTGATTTGCATTTCTCTAATAATGAGTGATGTTGAGCACCTTTTCATGTGTTTGTTAGCCATCTGTATGTCTTCTTTGGAGAAATGTCTGTTTAGTTTCTGGCCCATTTTTTGATTGGGTCATTTATTTTTCTGGAATTGAGCTGCAGGAGTTGCTTGTATATTTTTGAGATTAATCCTTGTGTGGAGATTCCTTAAAAAACTGGAAATAGAACTGCCATATGACCCAGCAATACCACTTCTGGGCATACACACTGAGGAAACCAGATCTGAAAGAGACACGTGCACCCCAATGTTCATCGCAGCACTGTTTATAATAGCCAGGACATGGAAGCAACCTAGATGCCCATCAGCAGATGAATGGATAAGGAAGCTGTGGTACATATACACCATGGAATATTACTCAGCCGTTAAAAAGAATTCATTTGAACCAGTCCTAATGAGATGGATGAAACTGGAGCCCCTTATACAGAGTGAAGTAAGCCAGAAAGATAAAGAACATTACAGCATACTAACGCATATATGTGGAATTTAGAAAGATGGTGACGATAACCCTATATGCAAAACAGAAAAAGAGACACAGAGATACAGAACAGACTTTTGAACTCTGTGGGAGAAGGTGAGGGTGGGATGTTTCAAAAGAACAGCATGTATACTATCTATGGTGAAACAGATCACCAGCCCAGGTGGGATGCATGAGACAAGTGCTAGGGCCTGGTACACTGGGAAGACCCAGAGGAATCGGGTGGAGATGGAGGTGGGAGGGGGGATCGGGATGGGGAATAAGTGTAAATCTATGGCTGATTCATATCAATGTATGACAAAACCCACTGAAATGTTTTGAAGTAATTAGCCTCCAACTAATAAAAAAAATTAAAAAAAAAAAGAATGTTTCTATTTTTCAAAATGAATTATAAATTGAGAGGACTTTTGTAATTCAGAAAAACAGGAAAGAATACTAAAACACCAAATATTCTCCAGATACTTTAAGCATGGCCTGATTTCTAAACAAAGTAGATTTGTCTACCATGAAAAGTGCTACTTTAAAGTTTCCCCCCACTTGGCAGTATTGTTGTTGTTTTCACATTGTATATTTCAAACTGGTCATTCTTAGTTTCAAAGTTTCAAGACTTCAAAAAGATCCCAAGATATCTGAGTAGTGCATTAAAAACAAAGTTGGCATACTTTTCTTTTAAAAATCTGTTTGAAGTCAAGATGTGTTCAAGAAGAAAAGATGCTTCATCTTCTGAAGCTGTGATACTTATTCTCTGTTTGTCCCTATCCATTCCTCCCCCGATCTATTCTCTACCCTTTTCTGACCTGCTCTGTGCTCTTGGAAAACTATTAATAATATCCACTAACAGCATTACAGGAGTTCTCTTCTTGACTGGCTTCTATGTATTTCTTACCTCTAGTTACTATCAGGAGGAGACTGAGGGTGGAAGGTGGAAGAGAGGGAAGGATAGAAGAGAGGTCAGAGAAGAAAGGTCCCTATGTTTATGCTCTCTCCCCTACACTCCATGAACTGCCATTTTGTGGTTCCTCTGTAGTCAAAGTTCTTATATTTTAACCCATCTTCCATGGCTCTATACCCTCTACAAATTATAGTAACATCATTCTCCCTCCCTGCCCCTTCAAGGCTAAGGATGGTGATAGACTCCTATCGTGGTTATTTCCTGGGAACCTCCACATGTCTCACTAGTTCCCTTAACCCTAAATATTTTGCGCCAAGTAATCTCTTGAAATATTGAATTAGATTATGTCTCTGACTAATATAGAAGGCATTACTAAAGGTACTATTTTGTTAAAAGATATTATTCAGCCTTAATTTTTGAGCTATACTTGTTAAAGCAATAAAAATAAAATCTGTGACTATTCTACAATAACGACTCTATGACTTATATAACCTTTATAATTGAATAGATATATGACTATTTAAGTGTTTTTTCTTTCAAAGTAAATATATATAAGTGTGTACCATTTTAGTATTGTTGGTTTTGGCATGGAAGAAATTACAGAATAAAGCAAAAATAAAGGATAAGTGTTTCAAAGATGGTTCAGTGGTAAAGAATCTGCCTGCCAATGCAGGGACATGGGTTCAATCCCTGATCCAGGAAGATCCTACATGCCACAGAGCAACTAAGCCCATGCACCACAACTATTAAGCCTGTGCTCCAGAGCTCATGTTCTGCAACTATGAAGTCCATGTGTCCTAGAGCCAATGCTTCACAACAAAAGAAGTCACCACAATGAGAAGCCTGTGCACCCCAACTCACCACAACTAGAGAGAGTAGCCCCTGCTCGCCACAACTTGAGAAAAACCCATGCAGCAACAAAGGTTCAGCATAACAAAAAATAAATAAATATAATTTTTAAAAATTAATAAAAAGCATATAATCACCTAAACAGATGTGCAAACAGAATCTGACAAAATTAAACATCTATTTATGATAAAAAAAAAACTCTCAGCAAAATATAGGTATCTCAACATAATAAAGGCCATATATAACAAATCCATATTTAACATCATATAGAACAGTGGAAAGATTAAAGCATTCCCTCTAAATTCAGACACAAGGAAGGATCCCACTCTCGCCTCTTCTATTTAACATAGTATTAGAAGGCATAAACACAGTAATCAGACAAGAAAAGAAATAAAAGGCATCCAGATTGGAAGGGAAGAAGTAAAACTATCACTGTAGATGATATGACACTATATATAGAAAGTCCTAAAGTCTCCACACCAAAAAAAATGAATAAGTGAATTCAGTAAACTTGTAGGATACAAGATCAATATAAAGAAATCTGCTATTTCTTTATATGCTAATAATGAACTGTCAGAAAAAGAATTCAAGAAGATAACCCCAGTTATGACTGCATCAAAAAGAATAAAATAACTGGGAATAAACTTCACCAAGGAGATAAAAGACCTATACTCAAAAAACTCTAAGACATCAACAAAGGAAAGTGAAGACAATACAAATAAATGGAAGGCTCCATGTTCATAGACTGAAAAAATCAATACTGTTAAAATTTCCACACTACAAAAGCAATCAACAAATTTAACATAATGCCTATCATAATACCCATGACATATTTCCAATCCTAAAATTTATATGGAATCACAAAAGACCCAAATCAGCCAAAGCAATCTTGAGAAAAAAGAACAAAACTGAAGATTTACATTTCCTAATTTCAGACTTTATTAGAAAGCTACAGTAATCAACATAGTATGTTACTGGCACAAAAACAGGCACATAGAATAATGGAATAGAATAGAGCCCACAAATAAATCCATGCACTTATGATCAATTAATCTACAACAAAGGAGGCACGAATATACAATGGAGAAAAGACAATCCCTTGAATAAGTGCTTCTGGGAAAAATCAGACAACAACATGTAAAAAAATGAAATTAGAACATTCTTCAACACCATATAGAAAAATTACCTCAGGATAAAGACCTAAATGTAAGATCAGAAATCATAAAAATCCTTGAAGAAAACATAGGCAAGACAACCTTTGACATAAATCACTGCAATATTTTTTGAATCAGTCTCAAAGGAAATGAAACAAAAGCAAAAATAAACAAGTGAAACCTAATTAAACTTAAAAGCTTTTGCACAACAAAGAACACCACTGGCAAAAAGAAAAGAAAACTTATTGGGTGGGAAAAAGTATTTTTCAAATGATATGACTGGTAAAGTGTTAATATCCAAAATATGTAACAGCTCATAAAACTCAATATCAGAAAAACAAATAACCCAATCAAAAAAACAGGCAGAGGACCATAATAGACATTTTTCAAAAGAAGCTATACAAATGGACAATAGGCACATGAAAATACTCAATACTGCTAATCATCAGAGAAATGCAAATCAAAACCAAAACGAGATATCACCTCACACCTGTCAAAATTACTATCATCAAAAAGTCTACAGATAAATTTTGGTGAGGATGTAGAGAAAAGGGAAGCCTAGTACACTGTTAGTTGGAATGTAAATTGGTGCAGCCACTATGGAAAACAGTATGAGGTTTCCTCAAAAAACTAAAAACAGGACTACCATATGATTCAGCAATTCAACTCCTGGGCATATGCTAAACGAAAATAAACACTAAGTTGAAAAGATAGATGTACTCCAATTTTCAAAGCAGCATTATTTACAGTATACAAGATACAGAAGAAATCTAAGTGTCCATCACAATAGATAAATTGATAATGGAGATGTGTATATGTATGTATGTATACACACACACACAAAGAGGAATACTACTCAGTTATAAAAAGAATGAAATTTTGCCATTTGCAGCAACATGGATGGACCTAGAAGGTATTACACTCAGTAAAATAAGTCAGATAGAGAAACAGCACTCAATGTTACCACTGAAATGGGGGATTCCCTGGTAGCTCAGTGGCAAAGAATCCACCTGCAATGCTGGAGACATGGGTTTGACCCCTGGGTTGGGAAGATCCCCTGGAGAAAGAAATGGCAATGCACTCCATTATTCTTACCTAGGAAATCCCATGGACAGAGGAGCATAACGGGCTACAGTCCATGGGCTCGCAAAAGAGTCAGATATGACTTAGCAACTAAGCAACAACCAACAATCATTTAAATGTCAAATCTAAAAAATAAATAAATGAATTAAAAAAACAAAAACAGACTCAGAGAAAAAAATTGTGGTTACCAGTAGGGAGAAGAAAGGGGGCAGTGGCAAGACAGGGATAAGGGATTATGAGGAACAAACTATAATGTATGAGGTAAAAAAGCTTCAAGAATATATTTAATAGCACAGGGAATATAGCCAATGCTTTATAATAACATGAAAGTGATTATAAGCTATACAATTTGAATCACTGTCATACACCTAAAGCTAATATAACATTGTAAATCAACTATACTTCAATGAAAAAATTAATCCTAATAACGATATTATTATTCCATCTACTAGAATGTCACTTTCAAAAAAAAATTGTTCAATTAATTGAGTTACAATACTGCAATTAAGGATTACAGTAGTCCATGTGCTGGAAATACTTATTACTTAATAAAACATTATTTAACCCTGGGATTGAGTACGTGTTAATACTCAAAAGATAAAGAAATGCTCACTTTTATTGAAGCCAAACTATTAGGAAAATCAAATAAATGTAATTTTAGCACCTTGACAACAATGAAACACAAATAACAACCAAACAAGGTGATGAAAGGTGTTTACAAAAAAAAAAAAAGAATCATTCTCCAGGGGCTGTCCTATGCCAAGGATAGAATTAGTTCATATATTTTCATTTTTAACCAAAATACTGGTCAATAATCATCCATGTTAACTAAGATGACAATAAGCTCTTAAACCAAAACAATGTGAAAGAAAAAGAAACGCAAGAAGGCAAAATCGTTCTCTGAGGAGGCCTTAAAAATAGCTGAGAAATGAACAGAAGCAAAAAGCAAAGGAGAAAGGGAAAGATATACCTAATTGAATGTAAAGTTCCAAAGAATAGCATGGAGCACTACAATTAAAGCTACTGGAGGTGATGGAATTCCAGCTGAGCTTTTTAAAATCCTGAAAGGTGATGTTGTTAGGGCCAGTGTACTGGGATGACCCTGAGGGATGGGATGCGGAGGGATGAGGAAGGGGGGTTCAGGATGGGGAACACATGTACACCCATGTGTATGTGATGCATGGCTGATGCATGCCAATGTATGGCAAAAACCACTACAATATTGGAGAGTAATTAGCCTCCAATTAAAATAAATTAATTAATTTAAAAAAATATGCCAACAAATTTGGAAAACTCAGTAGTGGCCACAGGACAGGAAAAGGTCAGTTTTCATTCCAATCTCAAAGAAGGGCAATGCCAAAGAATGTTCAAACTACCATATAATTGTGCTCATTTAACATGCTAGCAAGGCTGTGCTCAATATTCTCCAAGCTAGACTTCAACTGTACATAAACCACGTGTGTATCTGTATATCTGGGACTTCCAGATAGATATACAGGCTGGATTTAGAAAAAGCGGAAGAACTGGAGATAAAATTGCCAACATCCATTGGATAATAGAAAAAGCAAGAGAATTCCAGAAAAATAGCTACTTCTGCTTCATTGACTATGCCAAAGTCTTTGACTGTGTGGATTACAATCAACTGTGGAAAATTCTGAGAGAGATGGGAATACCACACCACCTTACCTGCCTCCTGAGAAACCTATACACAGGTCAAGAAACAACAGTTAGAACCACACATGGAACAAAGGACTGGTTCCAAATTGGGAAAGGAGTACATCAAGGCTGTATATTGTCACCCTGCTTATTTAACTTATATGCAGAGTACATCATGTGAAATGCCAGGCTGGATGAAGCACAAGCTGGAATCAAGATTGCCAAGAGAAATATCCACGGTTTCAGATATGCAGATGATATCACACTAATGGCAGAAAGTGGAGAGGAACTAAAAAGCCTCATGATGATGGTGAAAGAGAAGAGTGAAAAAGCTGGGTTAAAACTCAACATTCAAAAAATTATCATGGCATCTGGTCCCATCACTTCATGGCAAATAGATGGAGAAAAGAAATGGAAATAGTGACAGACTTTATTTTCAGGCTGCAAAATAACTGTGGAAGTTGAGTACAGCCATGAAATTAAGATGCCCACTCCTTGGAAGAAGAACTATGACAAACCGAGACAGTGTACTAAAAAGCAGAAACACCACTTTGCCAACAGGGGTCTTATAGTCAGTCAAAGCTATGTTTTTTCCAGTAGTCATGTATGGATGTGAGAGCTGGACCATGAAAAAAGCTTAGCACTGAAGAATTGATGGTTTTGAACTGTGGTGTTGGAGAAGAGTTTTTTTTTTCAATTAATTTATTTATTTTAATTGGAGGCTAATTACTTTACAATATTGTAGTGTTTTTGCCAAACATCATCATGAATCAGCCATGGGTGCACATATGTTCCCCATCCAGAACCCCCCTCCCACCTCCCTCCCCATCCCATACCCCAGGGTCATCCCAGTGCACCAGCCCTGAGCACCCCGTCTCATGCATCAAACCTGGACCAGCGATCTGCATCACATATGATAATATACACATTTCAATGCTACCCTCTCAAATCATCCCACCCTCACCTGGAGAAGACTCTTGAGTCCCTTGGACAACAAGGAGATCCAACCAGTCAATCCTAAAGGAAATCAATCCTGAATATTCATTGGCAGGACTGAAGCTCCAATACTTTGGTGTCCTGATGCGAAGAGCTGCCTCATTGGAAAAGACCTTGATGTTGGGAAAGACTGAAGGCAGGAGGAAAGGGGGCGACAGAAGAGGATGTGATGGTTGAATGGCATCACTGACCCAGTGGACATGAATTTAAGCAAACTCCAGGAGATGGTGAAGGACAAGGAAGCCTGGTGTGCTGCAGTCCATGGGGCTGCAAAGAGTCAGGTACAACTTAGCTACTGAACAGCAACAACAAGCTCTTAAAATATTCCAAAGTGCCTATAGAATTATCAAGGAATCAAGATATGCTTTGCTTAGTTTTGGTTTCCTGTACTCTTAACTTCATATTTTTATATCATTCTCTCATAATTGCTAATGCACATGTTTATTTAAGAAATAGTGTTGGATGCTTTTTTTATGCAAGATGTGCTTAGAACTACAGATGAAATGACTGTGAACAATAATGGTGTTTGAATGTTCTGGTTAACTGAGAAAATTTTGAAGGTCATTACTCACTTTACTCCATCTCCCATACTGGATACAGTGAAATTTTCTCTATGTGGCCAAATATGTTAAATAACAATGTTAAATTACCAGGATTCCCTTTAGATTACAATTTAACAATCTTACTAATTTCTAATTTCTCTTACCTCAGTTGCTACATTTGTAGGAATCAGCAGAATGTTGGCTACAGCTACTTTGGGTAAATATTTGTTTACTTGATAATGTATTCTGCTTTAGGCTGGCTTTAGGCATCTGTGATGGTGACAGGAAATTCATCTATCCCTCTCAAACACGATGCATTTAAATCAGTTCGGGTTTGAGTTGGTAAAGGATAAGCTGGTCAGAAAGGGAATACAAAGTGGGATGCATTCACTTTTGGTCTCTCAGGGGAAAGAAAATTTGAACAGGAGACCACACCTCATGTTAATCTGCAAAAGGAGGCACCCATCCCATTGCCAGGTGTCATTTGTGTTTCACAGACATATGGATAACTCAAGGGACATGCCAAAATGAATTAAAAAAAAATTGTTTTAAACTGGGTGTAAATTTTTAATGGCAGAATGACTTGACATTAATCAAAACAGAATAACGGTTACACTTTTATATTTCCAAACTAAATAATATCATCAAATTTATGAATAGCTATTGAACACCTACAGTATGTAGGGATGATGACATTGAAGATAAAGGATTCCTGATACTCCACATACCTTTGACTAGTAGTAGCTAGAAAGTTAAATTATTAGTTGCTCATCCATGTGTGACTCTTTGGGGCCCCTTGGACTGCATCCTGCCAGGCTCCTCTGTCCATGGAACTCTCCAGGCAAGAATACTGGAGTGGGTAGCCATTCCCTTCTCCAGAGATCTTCCCAACTCAGGGATCAAACCTGGGCCTCCCTCACTGTGGGCTGATTCTGTACCATCTGAGCGACTAGTGAAGCCCCTAGTAGTAAGCTGGAAGTGTACACAAATACATTTCCACTGTGATTGAAGGTGTTAAGCCAATATTGACTGATCTTACTGCTCCAAAATTCTAGTTTGTTCTGGCATCTTTGTCCCCAAAGCTGCATCTACTATCAGATCCCATGGTTGCAAGGGTGCCTTGAACAGGATAGAACACAATTCCATTTACCATGTAGATATCTTGAGGAGCTGAAGTGTTGGTTCCATTAGATTAATGATACTTAAAAGTGAAGTTATCTTTGGCAGGAATTGGGGGGTTGATGTAATAAATAGCAACTCTCCCCTCAATGCTTCCCAGGGCAAACCTGTTCGGCTTATTCTGTGTGTCTTTAAAAAAGAGCCACACATTGATGCTGATGCATCAGTGGAGACGCTATCCTCCTGAGTTCAGAAGGTTGATTCTCTAACTGATAGATAATCAGTTCCCTCTCTGCAGCTGCCACCCAGCCGTAGGATCATCACATCAGCAGAGTGACACCTTTAAGGAAGTTGTAAAATCATCACAGGAGTTGATGATTGTGTATCCCCAAACTTCAAAGTCTTATCCTAGTTCCAGGTCATCACACAGCTGTGGTTTGGTGTTATGATCCAATGTATGGTTTTAACAGGAGTATCATGTTGCACAATGTGTCTATTGCCTGCTTACTGTTGAGGTCCCATGTTTTGGCAATTGTATCACATGATGCTGTAAACACTTTGCTCCCATCATCACTCCAGCAGATATCTAGCACAGGCTAGGTGTGTATCTGCTGGGCTACTGCAATAGTCTGTCCACTATCTTGAGCTTCCTGCTGCTGCTGCTGCTGCTAAGTCGCTTCAGTCGTGTCCGACTCTGTGCGACCCCATAGATGGCAGCCAACCAGGCTCCTCTGTCCCTGGGATTCTCCAGGCAAGAATACTGGAGTGGGTTGCCATTTCCCTCTCCAATGCATGCATGCATGCTAAGTCGCTTCAGTCGTGTCTGACTCTGTGTGACCCCATGGACAGCAGCCCACCAGGCTCCTCTGTCCACGGGATTCTCTAGGCAAGAATACTGGAGTGGGTTGCCATTTCCTTCTCCATTGAGCTTCCTAGAAGCAAACATCAACATCATTAGCCCACGATCCTACAGAAGAAAGTTCCCCAGCAAGGTTGGTAGGCTAAAAGACAGACAACCAATCCTATCATCAGGAGAGGATGTTACTTCAATATCCTTCATAAAGTGAAAGTGAAAGTTGAAACTCTCAGTCACGTCCGATCCTTTGTGACCTCATGGACTATACAGTCCATGGAATTCTCCAGGCCAGAATGCTGGAGTGGGTTAACTGTTCACTTCTCCAGGGGATCTTTCCAACCCAGGGATCAAACTCAGGTCTCCCGCATTGCAGGCAGATTCTTTACCAGCTGAGCCATCAGGGAAGCCCTTCATATCCTTCATAGGGTTGTGATTTACCTGTGGTTGTGTTTCCAAACATGCTGGTCCTGCCAGATCCAAAACCCGAGCTTGTTCCAAACAGACTCAGGCCACGGAGGGAAGCCAGCAACGGGGAGCAGGAGGGCTCAGGAGCCTATGACTCCACTTGGGCACAAAGGAGATGGAGGCAAGGCAGCAGGCCGGCCGAAGAAACTACCCTCCAAATTTCTAAAAGTAAGATTTTAAACCATGGGATTTGGGGGGGAATATACCAGTGAACAGCATACTTCTTCTTCTGCCTCATCTTCTACATCTAACCAACACCAGTGTTTCATGAATTATAACTCCTAAACATCACTGGAACACACCATTCCTCTCCATCCATATGTCACATCCCTAAGCGGAAGCCACCCTCATCTCTTTCCTGGACCTTCTCCTAACAAGTCCCCCTGTACCAAGTCTTTCTCCATTCCAAACTACTTTTCATATCACAATATCATTAATCATTCTAAATAAAGCACAAATACAATCATTACCTTCGCTGCCTTGCGTTCAGGCTTCCTGTTGCCTGCAAAGTTAAATTCAAACGGCATAGCAAGGTATGTGAGTACAAGTCTTACACTTTTTCATTAACCATCCCCATGTATCGGTGGATATACTTCATGTTCTAATTAAACTAAACTGCTAACAGCTCCACACATACTTATTTCCTCTCATCTCTCCAGAATTTAGCACATGCTAGTCCCTTGGCCATGCACACCCTTCACCTCTTCACCTTCACTGTTTCTAAAGCTCACTTTACTCATAATTCAGGTCTCAGCAAAGACACCTTCCTTCAGGCAACCTCATTTGACTCTCAAAGACTGTGCTAAATATGGCTACTGGTTTTACCAGAATAATTTGTGATTCCTTGTTACCACTTAATCCCACTGTATTTTAATTTCCTATTTGTCTAGCTTTTTCACTGGGCTGTAATTCCATGAGAACAATTTTATCTTGGTAATCCTTATATCCTCAATCCTTAGTATAATAGTTCCACATAATCTGTTGTTGCTAATAGCCCTCCTATCTGAAATCCATAGATTTTTTTTTTTTACTTCAAAGATTCATGTCCAATCTGAAAATGGGGGTGCATTTGAGTCTGGGGGAAGTGGACAGGTAACCTGGGTTATCTATCATGTCCAGAAACTCAATATATGAAATGATAGAGATACTATATCTACTATAGAGAGAGCTATGTCTTATAGGAATTTTTTTCCACTTTAGCACTACAAGGCACCCACAGAAGCTTTACAAGCATTTGCCCCCTCATTCACCAGTGTTGTGCAAATTAAAAACATCCTGTCAAGGCAGAGAATATTTTCCACAAGCTACAGAAAGGAAAGGACACCATTTTAGTACTTTACAAGCATTGAACCAGATTAAAATGCAGATCACAGGCAACCTGGTAATAGATTCTGAAGACAGAGATTCCGCCCTATACATCATCAAGCAGTTACAATGCATTACATACATGTTCTCAAGATTAACCATAATTTGTCTTTCCATAAGACGACACTACAACACCGTTTCGTATGCATTCTTTCACAGTTCACCCCCAATTCATCTGACATTGAGATAGCCATTTCTGTTAGCTAATTCCCTTTGTCTGAAGGAAAAACAAAACTCCTGTCACTGGGACAAGCATTTGGTTACAGCTCAGGAAAAGGCATTCTTACAGTAACGGAGACATTCACACTCTATATTCCTTGATGTTTACATTTCAAAGAGATGCTTCCCAGATGCTTAAGAAAAACACTCCTGGGTTGCGAAGCTAGCAAGTGGCTTACCTAGTCTTCAAACAGATCTACAGAGATATTAAAGGGAAAGAAGGATTCACAAATAATAGGTTTTTCACAGAAATATATTGAGAAAGGGAGAGGGAATTTTCCTCTAGGCAATGGGAAAGACCATTTTAAAAAAATCTACTCTTACACGTGCACCCCAATGTTCATCGCAGCACTGTTTATAATAGCCAGGACATGGAAGCAATCTAGATGCCCATCAGCAGATGAATGGATAAGGAAGCTGTGGTACATATACACCATGGAATATTACTCAGCCGTCAAAAAGAATTCATTTGAACCAGTCCTAATGAGATGGATGAAACTGGAGCCCATTATACAGAGTGAAGTAAGCCAGAAAGATAAAGAACATTACAGCATACTAACACATATATATGGAATTTAGAAAGATGGTAACGATAACCCTATATGCAAAACAGAAAAAGAGACACAGAAATACAGAACAGACTTTTGAACTCTGTGGGAGAAGGTGAGGGTGGGATGTTTTGAAAGAACAGCATGTATATTATCTATGGTGAAACAGATCACCGGCCCAGGTGGGATGCATGAGACAAGTGCTAGGGCCTGGTGCACTGGGAAGACCCAGAGGAATCGGGTGGAGATGGAGGTGGGAGGGGGGATCGGGATGGGGAATACGTGTAAATCTATGGCTGATTCATATCAATGTATGACAAAACCCACTGAAATGTTGTGAAGTAATTAGCCTCCAACTAATAAAAAAAAAAAAAAAAGAAAGAAAGAAAAATCTACTCTTATACCAGTCAGCTCAAAGTTAGGTAGGCCTTTGTCCTTTCTTAACAAGCAGGCCTCCCTCAGAGAATATATTTCCTCTCTCACGATCTATGTATCTCACATAGTAGAAGAAATGCTTTGAGAAAGCCATACCCATGGCTTTGAAAAACATATATATGCTAATAAGGTGGCTTTAAAAAACATATATGTGCTAATAAGAAGTCCAGATTATATTACTATTCTGACCTTTCCCTTGAACTCAAGACTCAGAAGAGATATTAAAATATTTAAAGATCAGGACTTCCCTGGTGGTCAGTGGTTAAGACTCTATGCTCCCAATGCAGGGGGCCCAGGTTCAACACTGTTCAGGGAACTAAGATCTCGCATGCTGTATGGCAAGGCCAAAATGAATAAAAAAAATACTCTACAAAATAAAATATATAAACAAATATTCAAAGATCGATATTGCCTGGATATTAGGAAATCAGAAAAGATACCAGCCTGTGTTCTTTGTAGGTATGCTCTATATATGCAACTGTCTAACCAAAATTTCCACTTAATAACGAATTGGTGTCTTAAGTATATTGTGTGAAATTTCTATCCCTAAACTGCTCATAGCATGGTCTTCCCTGTATCAATAAAAGATAACCCTACTGTTTGGGCAAAAAAAGCAGGAGTCATCACTGATTCTTTCTCTTACACTCCACACCCAGCTTATAGGGAATCCTGTCTTCTCCAATTTAAAAATGTGTGAGCAAATCTCAACATTTCTTATCACCTACACTGTTAAGACTCTAGTCAAAACTACTATCACTTTGGGGCCTGGATTACTGTAAAAACCTACTAACTGGTCTCCCTGCTTAACATCTTCTGCTCCTACAGTCTCTTCTTCATACAAAAGCCAGAAAGATTTTGTTAAAAATCCTAAATCTGAGAAAATAATAGCAAATGAAGAAACAGACAAAGGATTAATCTCAAAAATATACAAGCAACTCCTGCAGCTCAATTCCAGAAAAATAAATGACCCAATCAAAAATGGGCCAAAGAACTAAACAGACATTTCTCCAAAGAAGACATACAGATGGCTAACAAACACATGAAAAGATGCTCAACATCACTCATTTTCAGAGAAATGCAAATCAAAACCACAACGAGGTACCATTACACGCCAGTCAGGATGGCTGCTATCCAAAAGTCTACAAGCAATAAATGCTGGAGAGGGTGTGGAGGAAAGGGAACCCTCTTACACTGTTGGTGGGAATGCAAACTAGTACAGCCGCTATGGAGAACAGTGTGGAGATTTCTTTAAAAACTGGAATTAGAACTGCCATATGACCCAGCAATCCCACTTCTGGGCATACACACTGAGGAAACCAGATCTGAAAGAGACACATGTACCCCAATATTCATCGCAGCACTGTTTATAATAGCCAGGACATGGAAGCAACCTAGATGCCCATCAGCAGATGAATGGATAAGGAAGCTGTGGTACATATACACCATGGAATATTACTCAGCCATTAAAAAGAATTCATTTGAATCAGTCCTAATGAGATGGATGAAACTGGAGCCCCTTATACAGAGTAAAGTAAGCCAGAAAGATAAAGAACATTACAGCATACTAACACATATATATGGAATTTAGAAAGATGGTAACGATAACCCTATATGCAAAACAGAAAAAGAGACACAGAAATACAGAACAGACTTTTGAACTCTGTGGTAGAAGGTGAGGGTGGGATGTTTCAAAAGAACAGCATGTATACTATCTATGGTGAAACAGATCACCAGCCCAGGTGGGATGCATGAGACAAGTGCTCGGGCCTGGTGCACTGGGAAGACCCAGAGGAATCGGGTGGAGAGGGAGGTGGGAGGGGGGATCGGGATGGGGAATAAGTGTAAATCTATGGCTGATTCATATCAATGTATGACAAAACCCACTGAAATGTTGTGAAGTAATTAGCCTCCAACTAATAAAAAAAAAAAAAAAAACCCAAATCTGATCGTGTTTCTCTTCAGGTCAAACCTCTTAAGACTTCCCATTTCAACAGAGTATAAGTTAAAGTCTATACAATGGCTGAGAAGCCTCCACAAGGCCTCCTGTTATTTTCGTCATCTCATCTCCTATTCTTGTCCTTTTACTCTCTTCACTGTATCCCCACTGCCCATTTGCTGTTCCTAAATCATGCTAGGCTTCAAACTGGCCTTGAGGCCTTCAGTTCAGTTCAGTTCAGTCACTCAGTCATGTCCGACTCTTTGTGACCCCATGATTCACAGCACGCCAGGCCTCCCTATCCATTACCAACTCCCGGAGTTTACTCAAACTCAAGTTCATCGAGTTGGTGATGCCATCCAGGCATCTCATCCTCTGTCATCCCCTTCTCCTCCTGCCCTCAGTCCCTTCCAGCATCAGGGTCTTTTCTTTTTTTTCTTTTTCATTTATTTTTATTAGTTGGAGGCTAATTACTTCACAACATTTCTGATGAGTCAACTCTTCTCATGAGGTGGCCAAACTATTGGAGTTTCAGTTTCAGCATCAGTCCTTCCAATGAACACCCAGGACTCATCTCCTTTAGGATGGACTGGTTGGATCTCCTTGCAGTCCAAGGGACTCTCAAGAGTCTTCTCCAACACCACAGTTCAAAAGCAACAATTGTTCGGCGCTCAGCTTTCTTCACAGTCCAACTCTCACATCCATACATGACCACTGGAAAAACCATAGCCTTGAGTAGATGGACATTTGTTGGCAAAGTAACGTCTCTGCTTATTAATATGCTGTCTAGGTTGGTCATAACTTTCCTTACAAGGGGTAAGCGTCTTTTAATTTCATGGCTGCAATCACCATCTGCAGTGATTTTGGAGCCCAGAAAAATAAAGTCTGACTCTGTTTCCACTGTTTCCCCATCTATTTGCCATGAAGTGATGGGACCAGATGCCATGATCTTAGTTTACTGAATGTTGAGCTTTAAGCCAACTTTTTCACTCTCCTCTTTCACTTTCATCAAGAGGCTTTTTAGTTCCCCTTCATTTTCTGCCATAAGGGTGGTGTCATCTGCATATCAGAGGTTATTTATATTTCTCCTGGCAATCTTGATTCCAGCTTGTGCTTCTTTTAGCCCAGCGTTTCTCATGATGTACTCTGCATAGAAGTTAAATAAGCAGGGTGACAATATACAGCCTTGATGTACTCCTTTTCCTATTTGGAACCAGTCTGTTGTTCCATGTCCAGTTCTAACTGGTGCTTCCTGACCTGCATACAGGTTTCTCAAGAGGCAGGTCAGGCGGTCTGGTATTCCCATCTCCTTCAGAATTTTCCACAGTTTATTGTGATCCACAGAGTCAAAGGCTTTGGCATAGTCAATAAAGCAGAAATAGATGTTTCTCTGGAACTCTCTTGCTTTTTCAATGATCCAGCAGATGTTGGCGATTTGATCTCTGGTTCCTCTGCCTTTTCTAAAACCAGCTTGAACATCTGGAAGTTCACGGACCTGGCTATTTCTTTGGTCTTGAACTCGTTACTCAGCTACTGGCATGGCTCTCCTCTTCTTTCACCAATTTGTAAAAGAACATTTTAAATATATTCTTTTTGAGACACAATTTACATACCATAATATTCTCTAAGTTAAAGTTTAAAATTCAGTGGTTTTTAATATATTCACTGAGCTGTACAATCATCGTTTTATAATTTGAGAAATTTTTCATCATCTCAAAAGGCTAGTTTGAACTCATTAAACAGTCACTTCATTCCTCCAATTCCTTCAGTCCTACAAGGTGTGAGACCCAGGTTCAATCCCTGAGTTGAGAAGATCCCCTGGAGAAGGAAATGGCAACCCACTCCAGTATCCTTGCCTGGAAAATCTTGTGGAGAGAGGAGCCTGGTGGGCTGCAGTCTATGGGGTTGCAAAGAGTCGGGCACGACTGAGCGACTGACTAACACTTACTTACTTAGGCCCTATTCAGTGACGCATTCAACCCTGTGCTAGACTTGTGTGCTGTGCTCAAGGACAGCTGGGATGTTCTGAGATGTCTTTATGACGTCATAATACAGGGATCCGCCCATTTGGGACTCATCTGCATAGTACTCTGCCAGAAGACAGCCCTGGTTTGGGAAACACCCTGGGCTGCCTGCCTCCTTCCACTTTCAGAGGCAGTTTGGTTAAGGTTAAAGTTGAAACAATCAGTCTAAGGTAAACTACCTTAGACTCTGCCCAAATATGACTTTGTCTTGAGGCTTTTAAATTAATATAATTTACACATCATGTAGTCCACCATTTTAAAGTGTACAGTTTAGTAGTTTTCAGTCTATTTACAAGGTTGAACAACTATCACCATGATCTATCTTCAGAATATTTGCATCACCCTAAAAATAAACCCCATACACAGTAATAGTCATTCCTTACTCCTTTCCTCAGACTCCTAGCAACCACTAATCGACTTTCTATCTCTAAGGATTTTCCTATTCTGTACATTTCCTATAAATGGAACTTACAATCTGTATCCTTTTGTGTTTGCCTAGTGTCTTTGAAGTTCATTCATGTTGTAGCATGTATCAGAATTCATTCCATTTCATGATTCAGTAATATCCCATCCTATAGATAAACAACATTTTGTTTACCCACACAACCACTGATGAGCATTTGATTTGTTTCAATTTTTTGAATATTAGAAATAATACTGCTATGAACACTGATTTACAAATTTTTTTAATTTATTTATTTTAATTTTATGTGGACATATTATCTACTTTTTTTGTTGTTGTTAAATCAAATTTCCCCTCTCGGCAAAGCCTGTTCTAACAGTCCTATTTAAAATATCACCCCCTCTCTCTTCATGACATTTTCTATTCCTCTTCACTGGGCTGCATTTCTCTATAACACTTGTGATCATCTGCTTATTATTCATCTTTCTCCACTTGAATGCAAACTACATGAGGGCAGAGAATCTTATTTCTTTTGTTTAATGCTGTAACCTCAGTGCTAGTAAAGAGTCTTAGGCAGAGCAGATACAAGATATGAATTTTTAATACTTTCTGTCCCCTTTCTTCTGAACAATTACTGTCCTCACTGTCCCCTCTACACACATGGCTTGAAAAGTCAATTCTGGTAAGGTTTTACCCACCTACTTTCCATACCAAAGGAATTGGAAAGTGTATGTAGACATTCTCCAGATACTCCATTTCTGTTTCTAAAGAAAACAATGTGAGAGAACTGTCAACATCACATGAACTTTATAATATGGATATTAAACATATGGACTGTGGAGGCAAAAGGCCTAGATTTGAATCTGTAGTCTTCACCTTTTAGCTGTATGACCTTGAATAAGTTTCTTTACTATAGTTTTCTCGTGTGTGTAAAACAAGTAACAATTGTATCTATCTCATGGGGAACTTGTGAGGATATATGCATTAAAGAATGTATTAAATGTATTAAAGAATGTAAAGAAAGTGTTTATGACAGCATCAGATACCTAGCAATTAACTATTATTCTCATCATCACCAGCAAATAAAAGGTAAAGCAACTCATAATTTTCTCTGCTTCACAATGGCAAGAAAGTATAAAATTTCCATCAATATAGAAAAAAAAAGAAAAAACACACACATTCTGATACTACCCAACTGACAATGGCATTTCAAATAAAGACTATGAATAACAATAATTATTCCAACTAACAATTAATGAGAGGCAGGATAATATGGTAATCAAGAGCACAGTCTCTGGAGCCACATTCAGTTCAGTTCAGTTGCTCAAGTTATGTCCAACTCTTTGCAACCCCATGGACTTCAGCACGTCAGGCCTCCTTGTTTATCACCAACTCCCAGAGTTTACTGAAACTCATGTCCATTGAGTTGGTGATGCCATCCAACCATCTCATCCTCTGTTGTCCCCTTCCCCTATTGCCTTCAACCTTTCCCAGCATCAGGGTCTTTTCAAATGAGTCAGTTCTTCACATCAGGTGGCCAAAGTATTGGAGTTTCAGCTTCAACATCAGTCCTTCCAATGAATATTCAGGACTGACTTCCTTTAGGATGGACTGGTTGGATCTCCTTGCTGTCCAAGGGACTCTCAAGAGTCTTCTCCAACATCATTGTTCAAAAGCAACAATTCTTCAGCACTCAGCTTTCTTTATAGTCCAACTCTCACAGCCATGCATGACTACTGGAAAAACCATAGCCTTGACTAGACAGACCTTTGTTGGCAAAGTAATGTCTCTGCTTTTTAATATGCTGTCTAGGTTGGTCATAACCTCTCTTCAAAGGAGCAAGTGTCTTTTAATTTCATGGCTACAGTCACCATCTGCAGTGATTTTGGAGCCGCCCAAAAAATAAAGTTTGCCACTCTTTCCATTGTTTCCCCATCTATTTGCCATGAAGGGATGGGACCAGATGCCATGGTCTTAGTTTTCTGAATGTTGAGTGCTAAGTCAACTTTTTCACTCTCTTCTTTCACTTTTATCAAGAGGCTCTTTAGTTCGCTGCTTTCTGTCATAAGTGTGATGTCATCTGCATATCTGCGGTTATTTATATTTCTCCCAGAAATCTTGATTCCAGCTTGTGCACAAGCTGGAGCCACATTGCCTGGGCTCAAATATTATTACACTGCTTATTAGCCATGTGACCTTGGGCAAGTTATTTAACCTCTCTGTGCCTTGGTGTCTATAAAATGGGGGGATAACAGTACCTAGTTCATTGAATTTTTGTTAAGAATTAAGGAAGTTTATACATGTAATGAGCTTAGTTCAGTGTCTGGCACCTGGCAAGTACTCACTATATTTTAGCTACTACTACTGGGTACAATGTTACACACACAGACCTTCACCATGATTATATCCAAGTAAAGCAAATCATTCTCAAACACTCTACATATGCTGTGCCAATAAGAATGGTTTAAGTCACACTGCATTTCTATCTTCCTGACTCAACTAAAACCTAGAATATGGTAAATATGGATAAATGCTTGTGGATGGAAGAAAAGGAGGGCAGAATGTAGTAGGCTCCAGTCATTGCTGCTGCACTGTCCCAGAGTCTACCACTTTGTTTTTATTTGGCACTAAGTCTTATCCAACTCTTTGCGACTGTAGAGCTCCAGGCTCCTCTATCCATGGGATTTCCCAGGGAAAAGAATACTGGAGTGGGTTGCCATTTCCTCCTCCAGGGGATCTTCCTGACCCATGGGTTGAACTCGCATCTCTGTATTGGCAGTTGGATTCTTTACCACTGAGCCACACGGAAGCCCAGAGTCTTACCACATTGTTGTCAGTCGCTAAATCATGTCCAATTCTTTGCAATACCATGGACTGGAGCACACCAGGCTTCTCTGTCCTTCACTATCTCCCAGAGTTTGCTTAAACTCATGTCCATTCAGTTGATGATTTGCCATATATCGACTCATTTTATATATAGACTTCTTATTCATGTAATTCTTCTTGTTCTGATTTCTTAAGCTTCTAGTATTTAGGGCTAACAGAGATGGCAGAGTGGTTTCAGAGGACCTGGCCATACATATGCCCAGAATAGTTAAGCCTCAATGTGTAAGCTTCCCATAGATCATTTTATATCTCTAACATGGTTTTAATGAATGGACTAAATGGGCAAATCTTTAATTTGCAATAAATTCATGAATAATGACCCTGATCCTCCTAAACTGGGAAACAGGAGGATTTGTCTATGGATTTTTAAGATAGACTTTAAATTACCAAGAGAAGGCCGATTTCTGTGATAAAGAAGTAATGAAATGAAACAGGCTGTTTTATAATAAGAATGGCCAACATCTGTCAGGGTCATCGCGAGACACCATCATAGGGTAGCCTTAATTTTTACATGATGGACTCAAAACTACTGGATAGCGGAGGTCTTAAATCCCTTATTTGTATTTATGATTTTATGTTTAAAATGAGCTGTCAGTATCAAAATTGGGTAGTTGACAGTTACACAGAAAACTGAACATCAAAAGTCAGGCAAAGAAAATACCTATCATCTTCTGAAGTTTCCCTCCCAAACCTGATTTGGATTATAATTTGCTGATATGCCATCTAAACTTTTTGTTATTATGAAGACACAACATCCAGAGAGTTAAGTTTCTTGTTTCTCGTGAAAAAATATGGCTGTGGCAAAATATTAATGATCAGTGAATTCTACTTCAGGCCTCCAAACACAATTGTATTAATTTGAGGGGTTAAGAGGAGCAGAAAAAAAAGATGATTGTCTAACTTTATCCACAGAAATGGTATCTACTACTAGTACTGAAGCAATGCCAGGGCATCTACCTTTTCATATAACAAAACAAGTCAAATATGAAAATAGAAGCATGTATTTTCCCATGTTTGATGATAATGCCCCTAATCTTCAGTGAAGTAAAAACAGTGACCCAAGAGTTTCAGGGTAGCAAAGAACAGAACTTCTCAGGTAGAAGTGACAAACTACAAATAGGAAAATATATAAATATTCACTGGACACTCTCAGGAACACTGGGCTCTCCTTAACTTCTGAATTTAGCATTATCTTTGATTTGGGTATTCTCCTAAAACTATCTTTACCTAATTGACCCCTTTTAGGAGATCAAACCTGAATATTCATTAGAAAAACTGATGCTATTCTGTTCCATTGGTCTATATTTCTGTCTTTGTGCCAGTACCACACTGTCTTGATGACTGTGGCTTTGTAGTAGAGTCTGAAGTCAGGCAGGTTGATTCCTCCAGTTCCATTCTTCTTTCTCAAGATTACTTTGGTTATTCGAGGTTTTTTGTATTTCCATACAAATTGTGAAATTCTTTGGTCTAGTTCTGTGAAAAATACCGTTGGTAGCTTGATAGGGATTGCATTGAATCTATAGATTGCTTTGGGTAGAATAGCCATTTTGACAATATTGATTCTTCCATCATGTTTTCTTCCATCTGTTTTGTCCTCGTTGGATTTCTCTCACAGTGTGTTATAGTTTTCTATGTATGGCTTTTGTTCTTTAAGATAATACTCCTAATATTTATTCTTTTGTTGCAATGGTGAATGGGTAGTTCCTTAATTCTCTTTCTGTGTTCATGTTTAGTATAATAGGAAATAAAAGCCCAGAGATAAATCCACGAACCTATGGACACCTTAATCTTTGACAAAGGATGCGCAAGGATATTACAATGGAAAAAAGACAACCTCTAACAAGTGGTGCTGGAAACGGTTCAACACACTGCAAAAGAAATGAAACTAAGAACACTTTCTAACCCAATAACACAAAAATAAACTCAAAATGGATTAAAGATCTAAAGTAAGACCAGAAACTATAAAACTCCTAGAGGAGAACATAGGCAAAACACCCTCCGACATAAATCACAGCAAGATCCTCTATGACCCACCTCCCAGAATATTGGAAATAAAAGCAAAACTAAACAAATGGGACCTAATGAAACTTAAAAGCTTTTGCACAACAAAGGAAACTATAAGTAAGGTGAAAAGACAGCCCTCAGATTGGGAGAAAAATAATAGCAAATGAAGCAGCAGACAAAGGATTAATCTCAAAAATATAAAAGCAACTCCTGCAGCTCAATTCCAGAAAAATAAATGACCCAATCAAAAAATGGGCCAAAGAACTAAACAGACATTTCTCCAAAGAAGACATACAGATGGCTAACAAACACATGAAAAGATGCTCACATCACTCATTATCAGAGAAATGCAAACAGAATCAAAACCACAATGAGTACCATACAAACACACCAAATCAGGAAAATGGCTGCTATCCAAAAGTCTACAAGCAATAAATATGCCTGAGAGGTGTGGAGGAAAGGGAACGCCCTTACATACACTGTGTGGGAATGCAAAACTAAGTCAGCCACTATGGAAAACAGTGTGGAGATTTCTTAAAAAACGAAATAGAACTGCCATATGACCCAGCAATCCCACTTCTGGGCATACACACTGAGGAAACCAGATCTGAAAGAGACAC
>NC_057419.1:133766292-133796178 GCF_019320065.1 Cervus canadensis | reverse complement strand
GTGCTTACTCCTTGGAAGGAAAGTTATGATCAACCTAGATAGCAAATTAAAAAGCAGAAACATTATTTTGCCGACAAAGGTCCATCTAGTCAAAGCTTTGGTTTTTCCAGGAGTCATGTATGGATGTGAGAGTTGGACTATAAAGAAAGCTGAGCGCTGAAGAATTGATGCTTTTGAACTGTGGTGTTGGAGAAGACTCTTGAGAGTCCCTTGGACTGCAAGGAGATCAAACCAGTCCATCCTAAAGGACATCAGTCCTGAATGTTCATTGGAAGGACTGACGTTGAAGCTGAAACTCCAATACTTTGGCCACCTGATGTGAAGAGCTGACTCATTTGAAAAGACCCTGATGCTGGGAAAGATTGGAGGTGAGAGGAGAAAGGGATGACGGAGGCTGAGATGGTTGAATGGCATCATCGACTCAATGGACATGAGTTTGAATAAACTCCAGGAGTTGGTGATGGACAGGGAGGCCTGGCGTGCTGTGGTCCATGGGGTCACAAAGAGTTGGACATGACTGAGCAACTGAACTGAACTGGTGGGACCAGATGCCATGACCTTAGTTTTTTGAATGCTGATTTTTAAGCCAGCTTTTTCACTCTCCTCTTTCACTTCACCAAGAAGCTCTTTAGGTTCCTCTTTGCTTTCTGCCATAAGGGTGGTGTCATCTGCACATCTGAGGTTATTAATATTTCTCCCTGCAATCTTGATTCCATCTGATGCTTCATCAAGTCTGACATTTTACATGATGTACTCTGCATATAAGTTCAACAAGCAAGGTGACAATATACAGCCTTGATGTACTCCTTTCCCAATTTGAAACCAGTCCATTGTTTCATGTCCAGTTCTAACCATTGCTTCTTGACTGGCAAATATATTTCTCAGGAGGTAGGGAAGGTGGTCTGGTATTCCCATCTCATTAAGAATTTTCCACAGTTTGTTGTGATCCACACAGTCAAAGGTTTTTGCGCAGTCAATGAAGCAGAAGTAGATGTTTTCCTGTAATTCTCTTGCTTTTTTGATGATCCACGAGATGCTGGCAATTTGATCTCTGGTTCCTCTGCCTTTTCTAAATCCAACTTGAACATCTGGAAGTTCTCGATTCACATACTGTTGAAGCCTATCTTGGAGAATTTCAAGCATTACATTGCTAGCATGTGAGATAAATGCAATTGTGAGGTAGTTTGGACATTCTCTGGCATTGCCTTTCTTTGGGATTGGAATGAAAACTGACCTTTCCAGTCCTGTGGCCACTGCAGAGTTTTCCAAATTTGCTGGCATATTGAGTACAACACATAAACAGCATCATCTTTTAGGGTTTGGAGAGAGAGATTAAAACCTCTCAAGCAAACAAGTAGGTTTCCTGGTTTGTTCTACAGCCATGGTCATTTAATTCAATTCACTTCAACCCAACAATGATTAATCAAGCACATTAGTGCTGAAAGTTTTACTCACTCAGTTGTGTCCAACTCTTTGAGACCACATGGACTGTAGCCTTTCCACACTTCTCTGTCCATGGAATTCTCCAGGCAAGAATACTGGAGTGGGTTTCCATTCCCTTCTCCAGGGAATCTTCTCACCCCATGGATCAAACCTGGGTCTCCTGCATACAGGCAGATTTTTTTTACCATCTGAGCCACCAGGAAAGCCTATATAAGTGAACATGAGTGTTCAGTCAAGTGTTGGATGCCACTGTGGAGAAAGAGATACACAATACTGCTCCCACCCTTGAGAAACTCATAACTTCACTGTTTTAACAAGTGTATAGGGGAGTTAAGTAAACATATCAGGTAATACATGATTAAGCATGCAAGTGAATGGTACGAATTCTGAAGCAGTTTATAGGAGGGTAAGCTCTGGTAAATTGAAGCAGTCATAAATGACTTTGGAGAAGAAATGGAATGTGAGATGGGTTGCTTAAAATACAGTAGAAGTTGAATCATGTGCTATTTGAAAATATCCTACCTATTAACTGGAAGAGGGCTTCCCTGATGGCTCAGAGGGTAAAGAATCTGCCTGCAATGCATGAGACATGGGTTCAGTCCCTGGCTCAGGAAGATCCCCTGGAGCAGGAAATGGCAACACACTGAAGTATTCTTGCTTGGATAATCCCATGATAGAGGAGCCTGGCAGGCTACTGTCCATGGGGTCAGAAACAGTCAGACACAACTGAGTGACTAAACACACATTAATTAGAAATAGCAAGAGTGATCAAAATGTTATGAAATTTTGGTTGAGAACTAGTATTTCAGATACTCAGTTTTTTAGAAATTAACTGTAAAAATTGTAGTCAAGTTGCTTAGACAATCTGGACCTCAGGTTTTCTTCATAGGATGAGGGGACATGGCTAAATGATTTCTAAGGACACTGGGAGCAACACTATGTTCAGGCTGTGATTCAATGACTGATTCCATGCTCTGATGAATTATGTGCTTGAAGAGAACAACTGCCTTCCTTTTAAAATGATTGTAATTTTCATCTTTCACTGGTTCAGGCTAAGCTTTACACTTCACATAGCAGTCTTTGTATAAGTCTGAAACACAGAGTCTTACAGTGCCAGTCTGGTTACATGAATACATGAAGTGAATGGAATGTTTAAAAATAGGATTTGGTGAAAGCTGTGACAATAGACCTCCTGCCAGAGCTAGAGCTAAGGATTAATACGAGATCCCTGTGGTAAGATTGTTCAAAAAAAAGAAGCCACAGATCTGAATTTTTAGGTGAAATCTTTGGAGTTTTACATTTCTTTTAAACCATATGGAGGTCTATGTCCTCTTGCTGAAGCATGTGTAGTGCATATGCCAAAAGAAGCCCAAGGACTACCAGTTTGAAAGCCCTCTTGCAGTACACACTCTCTATTATTAATGATAAAATTCATACATAGGTTTATTGACAGACAATCATGTTGTCAATTCACATAACTCAAGATGAAAATTTTCTTTCATACACAGATGACACATTTGACTGAGCATCAGGAAGGCAAGAAACTGGAGACCGTCATGGGGTTGAATTTACCCTAAGCCACAATGAGTATCTGCTCACATTAACTCCCTTGAACCAACAGTATATACTTATAAGCTGGCTGGCTGGCTAGAGCCAATATGAGAGAGTACAATTTTTCTTCTCTGCATAAATTATTCCATACCATGGGGCAGGAATCAGTGCAGTACACGTCATTTGAAATTCTCAAATAGAAAACATTTCATGTTCCACTTAAACCCATTTTAGAAATTAGCTTTAATCTACCTGCTGTTCTCGGCAGCTGTTGCTAACAGATAGTTAATAAAGAGGGAGTGGATCCTTCCCCCCAAGCCCTGCTCTTCAGTGCTTATTTCATTAATAGCCACCTATGAAAAACAAATGGGTCCCAAACTTAGGGAAGTTGCTTTATTTGTTTTTTAATCTTCAAAAAGCAATCTATGCTGAGAGGTATGTAAGTCAACAGAGGTGCTTAAACCCATCACCACAGTTTCAATAACTTGACCAGAATCAGTAGTCATGGTCCCGGGGATGGTGGGTAAAAACCCAAATACACAACAACATATTTGAAGTATGACTTCAAGATGTAAGTAACATTCACTTAACTGAGAGACAGGAGGTTCCAGTTGTATTATTTCCTAGGAAAGGATCTCTCTTTCCAGCTCACAATCTGTCTTGTTTCCTCCAGGGTCTTCTATTGCTGGGAGGTCAAAAAGAAAGATTTCAGCTCTGGGGTTCCACTGCATTTGCATTTGCAAGGACTGTCACTTGGAACATTCTTAAAGGGACACACAAGGAGCTGAGCTCCACGCTATCAGAAGCTGGCTTATTTAGAATATAAATCTTCATGACATTATTATGTTTTTTCTAAGGCTTGTTCCCAACTGTCTAAAATGTTGGCTTGACTCTACAACTCGTTGTTTATTAAAATTCATCTCACAGACACAATGTACAGCTATTATCAGAAAAGGGCAATAGTTGAGATGGAATTGGAAAATGATTTAAAAAAACAAAGGGGAACACACAAAAACAATAGCCCAGGGGAAATGAAATTTTTTAGCTTATTCACAGAGAGAAATTTATATCTGAGATGTGACCCAGGCATCACTTCCTACCAATATGAGAAATAAACACATCTTCTGTGTTAGTATCAGAGGCCATGGAAAGAATATGCAATTTTCCCACAATGTAAGTTAAATGTAGAAAGAGAAGGAGCTATCAAAAGTATCATACAGTACTCCAATACTTTGCAACGCTCTTCTCCACACCAGCATTGTTATACATGTTATAACACTCCTATACATATTGTTCTCCCTGTGTAGGATGCATTAGTCCTTCAATTAAGGTGACTTACATCATTGAGCACCTACTCTGTACATAGTAACCTGCTAATCGCTAGTCACAGACAATTCTGGAATAAATAGGGCATGGTCCTTCCCTAATGGAGACTCTAATTTCACATTGCCTAGTATATGTTCAAACTACATCTGTGAATGTATTTAAAACTTGGCTTTAGACGTCTGTCTCCCAATACAAAGCTTTTTACCACCACCCCCAATATTTCTTTCTGTTATACATTATTAATATCATTTAATTTCTGTTTGCTTGCTACTTTGCCTTCATATTGCCTCAAATATGCATGTGTATCTACGCAGCTGGATGCTAAGCTCTTCAAAGGGATTGACTAGTCAAAGTATATATATATGAAGGACTGGGAGAATGGCATCAAGTGGTTAATTCCACAACTGCCATAGACTGAAAACATCTTATGCAATTCTGTTTCTAAACTCAAGTGCAAATTTTCATTATGAGTAAAATAATAATTTATATCCATAAGAAGACAGCTGGCTTAGAGTAAAAGAGTATTACATATGATGAGTAAAAACAGATTCAAGGGCTGTTATTCGGTTTACTGTATGACTTAGGGCAAGTCACTTCAAATCTCTGAGCTACAATTTCCATCTCTGTAAAACTGGATAAAAAACATCGGCCTTCCCCTCCTCTTACTTGAAGTTGTGAGACTAAAATTAGAAACCATGAAGTGTGTATCAATTTCTAGTCATTTTCATTAAATATTATTACTGGCTTTTAATAAAAATTATTATATTTTAATAACAACATTCTCTCATGAATTCTCTTCTCATTCCATTCCTTAAATATTTCTTCTTTTATTACATTGTATTACATCCATGTTCCAAAAAATTCCAAATAAATAAGGTGACAAGATATGCCTATACATGGTTTTGTAGTTAGTCTAGGAGCTCACAAATTTATTTTCAATTATCCTTTTAAAAAATTCATCTCTTTAACAAAAGGAAGCAAGGTATTCCAGGTGATCACATATTCTGTTAATAAAGCTACTATATGTGACACATCTAAGTGACAATTTTGAAAAATATATGATATAATAGATTACCCTGATAACAATTTAAGTTTTTATGACTGAGAAGGACATCAAGAATTGACAAAACTTTCCTAAAATTCATATGGAAATGCAAAGGATCCAAAATAGTCAAATGAATCTTGATAAGAACAAAGTTAGAAGACTTACATTTCCTGATTTCAAAACATATTTTGCAGCTGCAGCAATCAAGACAATGTAGTACTTGCATAAGGATAGACATACAGACCAATGGAACCAAATTGAGAGTCCATAATTAAATCCTTGTTGATTTTCAAAAAGGATGCCAAGATGATTCAATGGGGAAGGAATTCAACAAATTCTTCTGGAACAAACAGACATATCACATGCTGAGAAGTTTGGTTCCAAGCCAAAATCCTATAGTGACCTTTCAGGGCAGACCATAAGCAACTGTGAAGGTTTGATCTGGCAGGCCTAATGGAGGAAAGCTGCCTTCTCCACATCAGATGTGGTACAAAGGCAGTGTATTTCAAGCTCTGACGGGAACTGCAGTCAGATCCAACACAGGCCATGATCCTATGCACATCTGTATTCCTATCCCATGTGCCTCAGTGGGACTTACTTATCAAGGGCCTTATCTCCATTGTTTAGTACCCTTTTGACTCCAAAACCTTCCTCTTCTCCCTCTCCTCAGCCCCTGGGTCCATAAAAGGGCAAGAACCTTTTGTTTGACCTCTTGCTTATACTATCACAGTAAGAGAATAAAGGCTATGATGGTTCATTTCAACTTGACTTGTTATCATAATTCACTACTGTGACATCTAATACATGTAAAAGAATGAAGTTGAACCCCTAGCTCAGAATGGATCACAGACCTTAATGTAAGAGGTAAAGATACAAAATTCTTAGAACAAAAAATAGGTATAAATCACCAGACCTCAGGTTATACAGAGCCATCTTAGACAGGGCACCAACAGTAAAAGCAACAAAAGAAAAAGATAAATACGACTGTGTCAAGGCTTCCATGATAGCTCAGTTAGTAAAGAATTTGCCTGCAATGCAGGAGACCCCGGTTGGATTCCTGGGTGGGGAAGATCCTCTGGAGAAAGGATAGGCTACCCACTCCAGTATTCCGCTTTCCTTGTGGTTCAGCTGGTAAAGAGTCCGCCTGCAATTGGGAGACCTGGGTTAAATTTAAACCCTTTGTGTTTCAGAGGAAACCATGTAGAAAGTGAAAAGACAATGCATGTAAAGAGAGAACATATTTTCCCATCAGGTATCTTATAAGGGATTTGCATCCAGAATGCATAAAAATACTTACATGTGTGCGTGCATGTGTGCTAAGTTGCTTCAGTCGTGTCTGACCCTACACGACCCCATGGACTGTAGCCCACCAGGCTCCTCTGTCCATGGGATTCTCCAGGCAAGAATGGGTTGCCATTCCCTCCTCCAGGGGATCTTCCTGACCCGGTGATCAAACCTGTGTCTCTTACATCTACCTTCATTGGCAGGCAGATTCTTTACCACTAGCACCACCTGGCTTTTAACTGAACAATAAAAAGATTAAAAACCCAATTAAAAATCTATAAAGGATCTGAAAATATATTTCTCCAAGGAAGATATACAAATCGGCAATACATACATAAAAAGATGCCTAACATCATTAGTCATCAGGTAAAATGCAAAATAGAGCCATCCTGAGATACTGCTTCACATCCACTAAGTTGACTAAAAATTAAAAGGATAAACAGTAGCAAATGTTGGTGAGGATGTGGAGAAACTGAAACCCTCAGATACCGCCAGTGGTATTATAAAATGGTTCAACTACTATGGGAAACAGGCAGTTTTCCAAAAAAGCACAGAGTTACAACTACTGCCACCTGGGAAGCCCTATGGTATGAAACAGTGATTCAATTTCTGAGTATATAACTAAGAGAAATGAAAATACATTATTGCACAAAAAAATTATTCATGGATGGTCATATCAGCACTAGTAATAATAGCCAAAATGTGGAAACAATCTTAATGCCCATCAACTGATCAATGAAATTTAAAGATATGGTATATTCATACAACAGAATAGTATTCAGTTTTACAAGGGAATAAAGTAGATTCTTTATATAAAGTGACCAGAAATAGGGAAATCCAGAGATAGAAAATAGATTAATTACTGCTAGGGTTTGAATGGAAAGGGGATATGGGGAGTTACTGTTAATGAGTACAAAGATTCTTTTTGGAGTGATGAAAATGTCCTAAACTTAGATAGTGATGGTTGCAGAACATATGAATGAAGAAAAAAAAAGCATTGAATTTACTATTTAAAAGGGTGAATTTTATGGTATGTGAATTTTCCTGTAGGATACTTTGTGATGAGTATTAGCAAAGTCAGTTGTCATAACATTGAACAAAACAACAAAAATACTTGTTAAGAGAGCCTAATATCTGACAGAACTCTTGACAAATCCCTCTTATTATTTCTTTATTCATGCACACACAAACCTTTTCTCCATGCCCAGAAATAACTAATTTCCAAAACAGTATCATCTGAGCCACAGAATGATGTAATAAATAATGGGTTTCTACCAAAAAGACCAGGATGATAGTCCCCAATTTTGTTATCTTATGAGTGTATGTAAGTAATAAACCTCTTTCATTCCAACATCCATCAAACTGGAGCTCGTGTATCAATGCAATGTTTGGTGAGAATGTAGCAGCCACAGTGGAAAACAATCTGCCAGTTCCTCAAAAAGTTAAAAGTTAACATGGAAATACCCTATAATCCATCAAATTTACTCAAATTGAAAGCAGGTATTTAAATACAAATGTACAATACAGTTTATAATAGCTTATTCATAATAGCCAAAAACTGTAAACAACATGAATATCTATCAACAGATGAATGGGTAACCATTTGTAAGATATACACACAACACCCATAGACAAAAGGAATATTATTCATCCATAAAAATGGAATAAAGCACTGAGATATGGTATAATATAAATGAACCTTGAAAAAATTTTGCTAAGAAGCAAGACACAAAATGTAACATTTAATTCTAATTATATGAAATATCTAGCATTGGCAAATTTTATGGGAAAAAAAGTGGGAAAGGATTATTTTGTCTAAAAGATTATCTTCAAATATGTCTTCTATGAAGATTATCTCCAAACATGAATCCTTAGCCTCACATACACTAAGACTGAGGCTAGATATCAACTATTTGAAAAATTGGTATCTTAGATGAAATTCCAAAACTTGTGTGAAAGTTTCATCCAAAAAGGGAATGAATTCTTGATAAGAGTGTGTAAAATAGTCACTCTCTTTCTTGTAGCATCTAAATTAATCTAAAACACCCAGATGGTTGACTTATTTTTTCTTTTTCCATTCAGATATTTTTCCTTCTTTCCTCGAGCTCTAGTATGTTCTCTCTCCCTCTAATATTAAAAGCAAAATCAGGACAAACAAAATCTCCCAGAGCTTCCAGGAAATAGACAAGGTCAATGTAAACTGATCCTAAAAATATCCTCTAAACAAGTGTATATTTTCAGTTTTTAAAGCAATGTAAACCCCAGTGTAATGTAAACCCCATTACTATGCCAACAAAGGTTTGTCTAGTCAAGGCTATGGTTTTTCCAGTGGTCATGTATGGATTTGAGAGCTGGACTGTGAAGAAAGCTGAGTGCCGAAAAATTGATGCTTTTGAACTGTGGTGTTGGAGAAGACTCTTGAGAGTCCCTTGGACTGCAAGGAGATCCAACCAGTCCATCCTGAAGGAATCAGTCCTGGGTGTTCATTGAAAGGACTGATGCTGAAGCTGAAACTCCAATACTTTGGCCACCTCATGCGAAGAGTTGACTTATTGGAAAAGACCCTGATGCTAGGAGAGATTGGGGGCAGGAGGAGAAGGGGACGACAGAGGATGAGATGGCTGGATGACATCAATGACTCGATGGACATGAGTTTGAGTAAACTCCAGTAGTTGGTGATGGACAGGGAGGCCTGGTGTGCTGCGATTCATGGGGTCACAAAGAGTCAGACATGACTGAGCGACTGAACTGAACTGAAATAAAACCCCAGTGTTACCATTAAACTGGAATGGTAAACATACTGTCCTGGAGAAGGGAATGGCAACACACTCCAGTATTCTTGCCTGAAGAATCCCATGGACAGAGGAGCCTGGCGGGCTACAGTCCATGGCTTTGCAAAGAGTCAGATACGACTGAGCAGGCAAACACACTGTACCACTCACATGCCCATTTTCACACTGGTATATGTAAATAATTTATTGATTCATATAAAGAATCTAAGCATTCAAATAAAGAAATTTTATAATTTATTGCAAATACTTTATATAATGATAATTAAAACAAATGATTGTCAGTTTTACACACATTGCCTTTTATACTCACCTTCTCTGTAAAACTCTCCCAGTAGTTGTCATGAGAATTGCTCAGAAGCAATAGGAAGCCCCAACTGCATTATAACATTGCTGCTGCTGCTAAGCCACTTCAGTCGTGTCCGACTCTGTGTGACCCATAGGCGGCAGCCCACCAGGCTCTGCCGTCCCTGGGATTCTCCAGGCAAGAACACTGGAGTGGGTTGCCATTTCCTTCTCCAGTGCATGAAAGTGAAACATGAAAGTAAAGTCACTCAGTCATGTCCCGCCTCTTAGCAACCCCATGGACCGCAGCCTACCAGGCTCCTCTGTCCATGGGATTTTCCAGGCAAGAGTACTGGAGTGGGGTGCCATTGCCTTCTCCACATTATAACGTTACTGATATTAAAAAACAGCATTGGACTCAGTCTCCTAAATTTGAACCCATCTCTACTCTGAAAAGGCTGTTAACACCTTAGATCCAGTGAGTCTGAGAACCATTAAATCTGTACTAGCCAGAATGTATAAATATGTATGCACATTTTCATTTGTATATGTAAATATCTACACAGTCCCTGCCCCACACCTTTCCAGCTACCTCTTCAAGAGCATCTAGTACTGTGAATGAAAGCGGACTAGAATAGTTCTCAGCTCTGAGATGTGCTCTCCAGAAAAAACTAACTAAAATCTGCAGAACTGTAAGTTATAGGCCTAGACGTAAGCCCAGCTACATAGCTCTCCACAAATTACAGACTTAAAGAATTGTTTCCTTCTTTAAAAAGTGTCTCAATGCTTAGATACCAAAGCGAAAGATTCCTCAGAAACACGGCAATAGGGAAATGATATCCATGCTGAATACAAATGTCCTAAGTGTGCAATTATTCTATTAGCCCACAGAAGAATACCTATTCTAAACTGTCTTTTTTTGTGTGAAAATATAGAGCAGGTCTTATTATTTGGCATTACATTTTTCTTTCAGTTATCTTGGCACTACTCTCAATAAAGAGAGAAGATTTGGTTAAGTGTGAAATTACAGTTATCCAATTGAATAAATGCCTGCTGTTTGCACGTATTTCAAATTCCTGAAAAATCTGACAATAGCCCAAAGGACTCCCCACTAAAATTTAGATAAAAGAAAGTATAAACTTTCAACAACAATTAATCATGCATACATATATATGTAAATGTGTATGTACAGTTTGGGAGAGAAAAGGTCTTGCTAAAACAATCAAAGGTGAACAACTCAGGAGCCTACAATCCTCATTCCTCCTAGGGGTTTGAAGTGGAAAATAGGAACTGTAATGGCTACAACTTGAAGTTTAAAGATACTTTATCTAGTTCTGACTCTACCGTCTTCCACTGATCACATGGCTACTGCTTTAGTGTGTCCAACCTGATTAATATTATTTTTTCAGAAAAAGTAGGAAAAGAAGGTAAGGGAAATTATGATCATAATACAAATCTCATACACATATTTTAATGATACATTTCTATCTTTCCTGGGTGAATTTGAAGAGAATTATGAAAAATGAAAAAGTCAATTCCCAAAAGGTTATGTACTGTATGATTTCAGTTATATATAACATTCTTTAAATAACAATATTATACAAAGAGTAACAGATTAATTGTTGCCAGAGAATAAGAAGAGGTCGAGGTGGGAAGGAATGATGAGAGTGGATGGGGCTATATAAGAGGGATCCTTGTAGTGATGGAAATGTTCTGTATCTTGATGGTATCAATATCAATATCCCAGTTATGATGTTGTATTACAATTTTGTAACATCTTACCACTGAGGCAAATTAGGTTAAGTACATGTGGAATTTTCCTGTATCATTTCTTACAATTCCATATAAATATGAAATTATCTAAAAACAAAATTTTAACTAAAAATCAATTACAAATTATCCTACAAATAATAGAAAACTCAATTTTAAAAACAATATTCATAAAGAGCATAAAATATGAAATATTTGGGGATAAATATGATGTGCAAGACCTATACACTGAACACAACAAAACATTGCTGAGATGCACTAAAGAAGAATTCGTTTAATGAAAAGTGATCTTGTGCATGGGTTAAATTCCATATTAAGATGTCAACCCTCCACAGATTCTAGTATACATTTAAAGTATTCCCAATCAATGCAAACTAGTACAGCCACTATGGAGAACAGTGTGGAGATTCCTTAAAAAACTGGAAATAGAACTGCCATATGACCCAGCAATCCCACTTCTGGGTATACACACTGAAGAAACCACATGTACCCCAATATTCATTATGGCACTGTTGACAATGGCCAGGACATGGAAGCAACCTAGATGTCCATCAGCATACGAATGGATAAGAAAACTGTGGTACATATACACAATGGAATATTACTCAGCTATTAAGAAGAATGCACTTGAATCGGTTCTATTGAGGTGGATGAAACTGGAGCCTATTATACAGAGTGAAGTAAGTCAGAAAGAAAAACACCAATACAGTATACTAATGCATATATATGGAATTTAGAAAGATGGTAACGATGACCCTATATGCGAGACAGCAAAAGAGACACAGATGTAAAGAACAGACTTTTGGACTCTGTGAGAGAAGGCAAGGGTGGGATGATTTGAGAGAATAGCATTGAAACATATATATTATCATATGTGAAATAGGTCGCCAGTCCAGGTTCGATGCATGAGACAGGGTGCTCAGGGCTGGTGCACTGGGATGACCCTAAGGGATGGGATGAGGAGGGTGGTGGGAGGGGGTTTCAAGATGGGGAACACATGTAAATCCATGGCTGATTCATGTCAATGTATGGCAAAAACCACTACAACATTGTAAAGTAATTAGCCTCCAATTAAAACAAATAAATTAATTAAAAAATAAAGTATTCCCAATCAAAATCTCTCTAGATTTTTATGTGAAAATTGACAAGTTGGATATAAAATTCATATGAAAATGCAAAGGCCCTAGAACAGTCAAAATTTCAGTATTATGAAGCTTTATGACAATGTGGTATTGGCCTAAAGATGAGACAGATTAAAAGAATGTAAAGTACAGAAACAGATCCACACATAAATGGGCAAATGATTTTAAACAAAGGCAGTTCAGTAAAGAAAGAACAACCTTTTCAAGAAATAGTCCTGGAATAACTGGATATTTATGTGCAAAAATAATAAACAAAAACCTCACATCATGTATAAAAAGTGTCTTAAGATGAATCATAGATCTGAACACAAACATAAAGCTATGAATCTTCTAGAGGAAAATGTAGGAGATAAACTGACAGATTTAGGCAAGTATTTCTCAGATACAACAATGTGTGCATGCGTGCTAAGTCTCTTCAGTCATGACCGATCCTGGACCCTATAGATTGTATCCAGCCAGGCTCCTCTGTCCGTGGGATTCTCCAGGCAAGAATCCTGGAATGAGTTGCCATGCCCTCCTCCAGGGGATCTTCCTGACCTAGGGATTGAACTCACATCTCTTACATCTCCTGCATTGGCAGGTGGGTTCTTTACCACTAACACCATCTGCGAAGCCCAGATAAAATAATGCAGTATGCAAAATTCTAGGATACATCCCCAGCACCACTACCACTAAGATCTCTGGCCCCTGTTACACACACCTTCCCCCAGTTTTTCAAACTCTTCTTCAAATCGCATTTACTTTGTAATCTATTCCAATGTTGTTTCTATACTCATCACTCTACTGAAACCACTCTTGCTAAAATCACAGCTACCCTCGTTGTTGAATCTAATGACTCCTTTTGTAATACTCATCCTAAAACCAATTGCCTCCTTTTCAAGATCTTCTTCTCCCTTGCTTTATATAAAAGCACATTCTCCAGATTTTTCTCCTTTCCAATCTCTTTTGATGGCTAGTTTTACTTTTCTCATTCCTTAAATATGAGTGGGGTTCTATTCTAATTTCTTTTCTTTCTACTCTATACACTCTCCCTGGTGTTCTGGTGTTCAATCACTATCCATATGTTGATGAATAACATTTATATCTTCATTGCAAATTCTCCACAAAATGACAACCCACTCCAGTATTCTTGCCTGGAGAATCCCATGGACAGAGGAACCTGGCAAGATACAGTCCATGGGGTCGCAAGAGTTGGACATGACTTAGCGACTAAACCACCACCACCCAAATTCTCCTCTACATTCCACTCACATATCCAACAGCTTCGGAAATAATTTCAAAGTGACATCTCATTGGAAAACCTCAGTTATCACTCCAATTCCATAATTCTTTTCCTACAGTGTTACCTCGCTTAGAAAATGGTGGTCGAAGCCTTGGCTGATGCAGTTCACCCTTGTGAACTATAGCACCAAAATCTGCTCAATCTATCGTCACTGCCACAACACTAGTCCATGCTTCCATTTTGTTTCATGCTGATTGTTGTAGTATTAGTCACTCAGTCTTGTCTGACTCTTTGAGACCCCATGGACTGTTGCCCAGCAGGCTCCTCTGTCCATGGAATTGTAAAGCAAGAATACTGGAGTGAGTTGCCATTCCCTTCTCCAGGGGATCTTCCCAACCCAGGAACCAAATCCATGTCTCCTGCATTGCAGGCAGACTCTTTACGGTCTGAGCCACTGGGGAAGCTCTTGTAACACCTTCCTAAATGATAATACACCTCTCCTTCTGTCCTTCCACTCCACTCTGCCCTACTAGTTGCACAGAGCCATAAGAGTGAATTTTGAAAACATATACTTGTTTGTGCCATTCCCTACTTAAAATCATTCAATGGTTTCTCATTATAATCAGTATTGAATCTAATACATGGCTTTACAGTCCTTATTGTTTAGCTTCCCTCCCAAGTTTTACCCACTGTTACTACTCCCACCTTCAGGCTCTCTGCTCCAGGAATGAATTTTCAGTTCCTGAAGATCCTGAGCTTGCTCTCACCTCAAAACCTTGCCACATTCTGTTTCTTCCACAAAAGCACATTCATTCTTCCTTTCTTCTCTTGGCTAACTACTACTTATCCTTATGTCTCTCTATATGTTAAGACTTCCCTGAAATCCAGACTGATTGAGATGCTTTTCCTCTCTGTTTACAGACTACACTGAACTTCTATCTTAGTACTGATCACACTGCATTTGAATTCATTTACTTGTTGCTCTTGTTTACCATTAAACCACTAGAACTTGGCAAAACTATCTGACATATAGTAGAGGGTCAATAAAAATTTTCTGGTGAAAGGGAAGGGGAGACAAAAGGAGAGGGAAAGGAAGGAAAACTCTGAAGAGTCAGTTTGGAAGAGTCACTCTCTTGCTGACCTTTCATTAGGTTCAATTATCTCAGAAAACAATCTGATATTTGCTTAAAGTAAAAAATATTGCTTTTAAAACTCTCCTACTGAAGGAATAAATAAAAGCTTCCCACACCCAAATTCTTACCTCTACAATCCCTAATTCGTGATCACAATATAAATTCAGACATCAGCCTTGCATTTCCCAAGTCTGCCCACAATAATGTATTAAAGAACCATCAATATCAATTAAAAGTTGTGATTTTCTTGGAAGAAAGTCAGGACTTTACTAATAGCAATGTAGTTTATCCAATATTGCATGGAGGCATGGGGAATATCACTAATTTCTCAGATATCATATATTACTTCAGACAATTTTTTTTCATTTATTTTTATTAGTTGGAGGCTACTTACTTTACAATATTGTAATGGTTTTTGCCATACACTGACATGAATCAGTCATGGACTTACGACAATTTTTTTTTTCTAAAAAAAGCACAATTCCAATTTCCCCCAATCAATTTACTGCACTTTTCAGGTTTTTAAGAAATCCTTATTTGCCTCATACAAACTGTATTTATGAGTCTCACAGGTTAATTTTATGTTACTTAAAAACATTTTCTTTAAACCACTTTTTAAATTTAACACCATTTAACACCATTAATTCCATTACAAGGATTCTCATTAAAGGCACTAAGTGGAAAACATGTTTATCCAAATTCATAAACAAATAATCGATTTTTCACTCTTCTCTCAAATCATTTTCCAGTGTGTATTGCTAAGCTTTTTCATTATAATTGATTCTATACAGCCTTTCTTCAGATATTTAATCCAGATTCTTTGTGACCTTGGGCTCTATTCTCAGTAATGCATTTCATTCCAGAGGTTTCCATCTTCTTGGGAACATGTTGAGATTACTTTTCAGAGTTCAAGCTGAATCATACACCTGAGTAACTCCAGGCAGACAAGGTAACACTCTTAAGTATCAGCATATCTTCCCAATTAACTTCACAAAACATAAATATTGTTGCTCCTTACTATGATTATCTCAAAATCCTACACTTCACTCAGTATGACAATCTCTAGGTCCTTCCATGTTGCTGTAAATGGCATTATTTCTTTCTTTTTAATGGCTGAGTAGTAAGAGTAAAAAAGTAAGTCAGACAGAGAAGAAATATTGTTTGACATTCCTTATATGTGGAATCTAAAAAGAAATGATACCAATGAACTTACAAAACAAAGAGAGACTCACAGGCTTAGAGAATAAACTTACGGTTGCCAGGAGGAAGGATGAGGGGAAGAGAGAGGGAGTTTGAGATGGACAGGCACACACTGCTATATTTAAAAGGGATAACCAAAAAGGATCTACTGTCTAGCACAGGGAACTCTGCTCAATATTATGTGGTAGTTTTGTTTGGTGAGGAGGAGAATGCATTCTCATATATGTATGGCTGAGTCCCTTTGTTGTTCACCTGAAACTATCACAACATTGGCTATACCCCAACACAAAATAAAAAGTTAAGAAAAATCTTATGCAGTCTGTACAAAAGACCAGAGGGAAGAATGACAAAAGCAGTATTTGTTACTTCAGGTTCTTAGGAATAAGTGATGTCTATAGGAAGCCAACTCCAAGTGCCTGAAAAGGGGGGAAATCCTGTTAAATCACTTATTTGATTTATTAGTTTGTCTACAGGACACAAATAATCCAGCTCCACTGAGCTCTGTAACTGAATTGACCATTTCTTTTTTTAAAACAGAAAGTGAGAGCAGTAAGACCACAAGGTTTTCTTCAACTACTGTAATGAATTATTTCTGAGTAATGAAGCAATCTCCAGATAGTTCACCTGATTGAGTAGTACAGACAATTCAACCATATCCACTGTGAACACACTCTTTTAGCAGAATTGGGCATAGGGGATCTATATATCATCTTGTATCCAACTAGATAATACACATAGACACTGGTTGCTTCTAGAAGGCTTTCCACTCTTCAAGAAATGGTCATTGCTGAATGTGCACCTTCTCACCCCAATCCACCACAGTCACTGCTTTATTAACTGATCTAGCTTCTTGTTTTCATTTACAGTTTTAAGTACCCCCCCCCAAAGAATAATATATTGACTTGGGTACATCAACGTATTTCATTAAGAGTCTCCAAGTATTTCTGCGAAATAGTCATTCCAATTGACCTGTGAAATTATAAGAATTTATACATAAGTAGATGGTAGCACAGAATGAACACAAGTATTGAGAGTTATACCTAAACTCAAACCTAGATCAGCCACTTAACAACTGTAACATTTTGGGCAAGTTACTTACATTTCCCAAAATCCATAGTCCTCATCTTTAAAATGAGAATAATAATGATTTCATGGAGTTACTATGAGAATTAAGTACAAGCATATGGCATATGGAAAGTGATCAGAAACTCATGGTTCCTTCCCTTCCAGCTTTGTAAACTTTATTTAGATTTGGAATTTTACAAGCACTTTACAAAGTAGCATAAATCTTTTGCTTTTCTCTAGACAGTATAAATAGTGTTTTCTCACTGTATGTAACCAACACAGTAGCCGCATTTGATTCTGAGTCCTAACACATTGAAGGACACATCCAATGCAGTTATACTATTTGTTGAGACTCCACTAGCTAAGCATTTCTCTTGCTCCTTGTAGCTGCTGTCATTTCTTTCACATTAAATGGTTCTGGTAGCAGTGATGTTCCGCATCTGCAATCTCCATGAAGGAGCAATTTAGAAAGTCTAATAAATAAATAACCATTCAGCTATGCTCCTTTAATTTTCATTCCTCTAAATCCAGACAGTGGCAATAATTGAAAACTCCTAAGTGCTAGAGCAAGGAAAGATATGAGAATATTTCTGTGGTAGCATACTCAGTTCTACAATTCTACAATGAGCAAAAATCTCTAGACCTCACAGCAAACTGGTCTCTATATAAAGGCTTTGACAATTCAATGTTGTCAAAGTGCCCACAAAATTATAACTCTTGTGTAAGTACAGGAATATAGGACATGAATGGGTTTTGATATTCAAGGGGAGATATTATTGTTGGTAGACAATTATCAAAGGGTTTCTTACCTGTATGCACATCTTCTCATCAGAAGCACTGGGAGGTTTTGTTCTGGACTATTTTCTCAAGGATGTTTATATAGCAAACAACTTTGGAAGATGGAGAAAGTATCTTCCTCCAATGCAAAGGACAGAGTTGTTTGCTGTTTGGGATAATAAAGATAATATCTTCCTCCAGTACCAATGGTGGGGAGTTTAAAATATTGGGGTTTCCTAAGCTCGGGTCCTCTCAGCTGCAAAGAAAAGAAGACAATTCATCAATCACTATGGATGGATCCTTTACTACTGGAATTTTTATTACTCTCTTACCTTAATTATTCCAATTCTCCAAAATAGCTTCCCCACCTCCATTTTGGAGCCTTCAAATTCATTCTCCACAGTAGTCAGATGAGCTTTACAAAACATGAACTTAATCATGTTTCTTTCTTAAACTTTCAATAGTTTCCCATTACCCTAAGGATGAGGCTCAAACTCACCAACTAGCTTACAAGATCTTTTTTAGAAATTATTCATTTATTCATTTTTGGCTGTGCTGGGTCTTCATTGCCGTGCAGGTTTTTCTCTAGTTGCAGCGGGCGGAGGCTACTCTCTAGTTGTAGCGTGTGTGTTTCTCATCGCGGAGGCTTCTTTTGTTGCACACCATAGGTTCTACGTTACACAGGGTCCAGCAGTCGTGGCATGAGACTCAGGAGTTGTGGCTCCCAGACTCTAGAGCACAGGCTGAGTACTTGTGGTACATGGTCTTAGTTGCTCCCTGGCATGCGGGATCTTCCCGGTTGAGGGATCAAAACCATGTCTCCTGCATTGGCAGGGGGATTCTTTACCACTGAGCCACCAGAGAAGCCCTTGACTTACAAGACCCTTTGTGATCTGGTCTCTGCTGCACTCCAGAGGTTCACATCTCCTATTCATGCCAGTGCATTATGCATATTGTATTGAATTCCCATTGTACCGAGTGCCTTTCAGTTCCTTAAAAGCCTCATGATCTTCTTCATCTCTGGGACTTTGCATATACTGTTCCATCTGCCCTGAACTATTTCCCATCTTCCCAACCTCTTTCCATTCATCTAACTCTATTTCTTTAGGCTTTAACCTAGAAGGAGAAAAGTGTTGGACAGTGCGTACCCTTAAATACATAACATGCACAGACACACACACACACACACACACACACACACACACACACACACACACACACACACACATAGACTGTTGTTCTGGGTACATACTATTTGCTCCTTCCTCTCTGATAATGGGGCCTTCAGTCCTTGCCAACAAATGTTTATTGTCTGAGCTCACATACACAGAACAGATTGGTGACTGCCCAAGGCAGGGAGTAGAAGGAGGGCAAAATGAGTGAAAGGGTCAAAAGGAACAAACTTCCAGTTAAAAGATAAATAAGTCATGGAAATGTAGTGGACAGCACAGGGACTATAGTTAAGAATACTGTAGTGCATATGAGACAGCTGCTGAGAAAGTAGATCTTAAAAGTTCCCATCACAAGAAAAAACAATCTGGTAACTATGCAACAGGATGGATGTTAACTAGACTTATCGTGGTGATCATTTCACAACATAAAAATGAATCATTATGTTGTACACCTGAAATTAATATAATGTTATATGTCAAGTATATCTCTGTAAAACAGTTTGACTTTTTCATAGCTGCATCATTGCTATTTACTAATTTTATGGTGACTGCAACTAACCAAAACTGCTATCAAGAAAATGTCTAATCTGAAATCATGAATGACACCTCCATTTAGGAGTGTTTAATGCTCATTGGGAATCAAAGCAAGAAATGACTATTTTCTTCTTTAAAACTATTGTTTTTGAAAAGGCAACACAATAAACCTATTAGAATGAGTTCCACAAGATTTGTTCATTGCTGACACTTTCCTAGTGTCTTGATCTTGTCCTAAAGTGTGTCACCCATGACCTCAGCATTGTCAGGAAACTTTAATAAACAAGATTATCTCTCTAGGAATCTTGCCTAAGACTATTCTTACATAACTCTGGTCCGAACTCATAGGCTTTATTTTCTTTCCTCTGAGCTTTGTACTGAGACTTCAGTTGTTGAGAAAAGACAGAAACACTACTCAAAATCTCTTATGTTTCTGCCAACTCCCCTCCAGCTAAATTCTCATTAAGAGAGGCCCTATCAGTGGGTTCCATCACATAAAATGACCAACATTTCTTCAGCCTGGATTGTGAGCTGAGGTTACAAATTGTTTAATGAACCTGAGAACTCAGCACACAGCAAGGAGAAACATTTGGCTGGCAGACACTAACATTTCCTACAGAGAAAAAAACAAATAAAGCTTTTTTTTTTCCTCCAGAGAAGCATATTCTAAAATCCTAGAATCATGTTTGACTACAGATGTACAGAGAATAAAGATCTTATATAAGTTCCAGGAAGGACCAGATCCACTTTGAAAGCTGTTAAGATTCAAAATAATAACAAAGTGAAGGAAGAGGAAGAACAGAATTGCAGATCATTCAAAGTATTGACTATTTTCACTAATGATGAGAAGTACTGGTATGGAAAGAAAAAAACCTACCTACAGATAATGCAATAAATATCCTAGCTATTTCAAGCCTTTGCCAAGTTAGGGGAAAATACTAGGTTAATATAAAATAACCACTCAGACATTTATTTATAATTATGTAGGCTTTAGTTTCTCTTACCAATTCAATAGGTGAACTGAATAAATTATGAGGCAGAAAAACAGTACCAAATTAATGATGGAAGAAAACAAAAACCCTGGAAAATCAGAATGTGATGGATTTCATCTGTTCACCAGCTAATGTAACAAATGCAACCCAGACCACAGAGGGTTGACCTTGTTTTCAGTTCGAAGTTTTTGAACTTCAGACTAAGCATCATGGATTAAGTTTGATATGCTATCATTAAGCTTACAGCCTTCTATTTGGAATGTTTAGAATCCTTCCTGTGTCTCAAAATGAAAGGAAGTTCATGCCAATGTGCTTCTGATTCATTTACACTGACTCATTAAAATGTATTTCCTTCCTCTTGTGATACGTTATATACAAAGAGTCATTTGACTATTTTGATGAGCCAAATTAACATGTTCACCCTTGTAGAAATAGGAAATAACAGAAATACCATTTTTTTGTGTGTGAATACACAAGTCATAGTTGATATTATTGACAGATCTCAGGTTTAAGTGTTATAGATCATTTAAAAAACAGTGTGATTTGAGGAACATGCTACAACTCTGCCTACCCCAATCTATTCCATTCCCACCAGTGTCCAGGCTCACTCCTGCTGAGCCAGATATTCTTACTATCAATCAGTAGACTGCTTCACAAGATATATCACAATTGTTCTTATATTCCAAAGGCCATTGTTTAAATGGACAACAAAGATCACTATATCAAATTAGTATGTTTTTCCTCTTTAAAGGTAGAGTGCTGCCTTTCAGCAAAGGCAACAGAAAAGTATTTTGTTTTTTGGTGTGTTTTTTTTTTTTGACAAGTAAAGTGTTAAAGTGGCCATGAGTCTACCAGTAAAAAAAAAAAAAAAAAAAAGGCAAGTAAGATGACAACTATGAGAAAATGGCCAAAATACTGTGAAGATCAAGCCTTCACACAGTACAATAGATGGCTATGGTTCCAGTTTTCCAGTTTTCTCTTATTATATATAGCTGCCTTAAGAGATTTCAAAGAAATTTTATATGTGTGCAACCATCAGGGACTTAACTCTTATTCAGAGCATTCAGAGATTTAATTTGGGAATTGTTGTAGCCTTTAAAATCTCCATTTTCATACATTTGAATATGTGTGCATGTCATTCCTTTACTATAAAATACAGAGTTGAATGGAAACTAACTTCATCTCTCAAAGAAATTTTAGCAAAACTGTCATAATTTACATGATAGTGAACTACTGATGAGTTCACTGATTAATTATTTTTACTCAGGACAGAAGCATCCTGACAACTATCTTCTAAAAATTGATTTTTTTCTGATCAAAAAAGTAAAATAAGCACTTGGTGAAATACTCAAATAACAAAAATACAAATGACTAGAAACTTAAATTTCCTTGCAATTCCACCCTTTGATATGATAGGATTCAATTTGAACACTCGTGACCATTTACAAACTGGCTGATTTCTATGGGTGAACTATGTCATACATATAATTCCCCTAAGAGCTTTCAAGCATGCACTGTGTACTAGTGAGGTATAATAAATGAAGTGAATACAGAGCATTTTACCACTGCTTGAGTATATTATAAGTCTATATATACAGATCATGTAAGCATATAAACAAAAAATGTTTATATGTGTAAACATGAACACATATATACACACATGCACCTGTTTGCTATAAATAAGCATTTTTTAATGAATCCAGACCCTCCGTCAATAAGACATTCTCCCAAACTGCTTCCCTCAGGAGTATCATGCCTCTGTACTACATAAACATTCCAACCAGAAGAAAGGTATGACTAGTCTTAATGTTATTTGTTTAAGGTATTTAAACATATTGAGTCAAACTTCAACAATTCAAAATTAAATGAGCATCTCCTTATTTTCTGGGATCTAGAGCACTCTTGGACAGGAATAGCACGTATATATATGTCTATGTGCATATATGTGTATACCTGTTTATAAGGTTAACTGGTGCAATACAGAGTGAAACACAATACACTACTTCTTCCAAAAATAGCTCTGTTAGCAGATATATCATGATATATGTGAAATATAAATACATAACCATTGGTACTATTCAACAAATGACACAAAAAAATTTTCCCCCAGTCCATACTGCATTATGCATATATATATATATATATATGTCTTTCATATATACTTATTTCTAGTCTCAGGCCCTAGAAATTCTGGACATCCCTTGTCAGTCTCTACCAATTAGGCAAATGGATCTAATCAAATTGTCAACCATGGGACTTCCCTGGTGGTTCGGTGACTAAGACTCCGCACTCCCAATGCAGGGGGCCCAGATTTTACTCCTGGTCAGGGAACAAGATCCCACATGCTGAAACTGAATGTTCACATTCCACAACACGGGATCTTTATCCCGTGTGCTGCATCTAAGACATGGTGCAGCCAAATAAATAAATAAACATATTTTTTTAACATTGACAACCACTCTTTTGCTATTTAAATACTGTGCATATAGAAATAAATAAGGTAAAATCCTTGCCCTTAAGGAGCATATGGCCAGTTGGGAAGATAGATAGGTACATTGATAATACAGCTTAATAAGTACCAAGAGAGAGCAAAAAGCAGGCGGCATGGGATTACAAGGGCTTCCCAGGTGGCTCAGAGGTAAAGAATTTGACTACCATTGCAGGAGATGCAGGTTTGAGCTCAGGGTTGGGAAGATCCCCTGGAGAAGGAAATGACAACCCACTTCAGTATTCTTGTCTGGAAAATACCATGGACACAGGAGCCTGGTGGGCTACAGTCCACGAAGGCACAAAGAGTTGGACATGACCAAGTGACTGAACACACACACAGGATTACAAAGATGTCATATTGACTCAGACTAGAAATGAAGGGGCTCAATGAAAACTTGGGCTTCCTGGATGGCTCAGTGGTAAAGAATCCACCTGTAATGCAGGAGACATGGGTTCAATCCCTGGGTCGGAAAGATCCCCTGGAGAAGGAAATGGCAACCCACTCAATGGACTTGAATTTGAGCAAACTCCAGGAGCCAGTGAAGGACAGGGAAGCCTGGTGTGCTGCAGTCCATGGGGTTGCAACAAGTTGGACATGACTTAGTGACTGAACAACAATAGCAATGAAGACTTACAAAAGGAGATGTGATCATAGAAGTAATTCCTGAATTCCAGCAGAGATTTACAGACAAAAGAATATGTGCAAAGTTATAGACACAAAGAAAATACAACACACTAAAAGTGTACCTTGTTATGGCTGAGGTCAGATCACGTCAGGTCTTATATATCATTTGAAAGTGACTGAATTTCATCCTGAAGAGAGCTAAGCTTGGCTCTTCTCCATATGATCTCAACATCCAACAAGCTAGTCAGGGCTTTCATTGTTATTCCTGAAGCCATTCCTCACTACAATTCTAGAGATTTTTCCAAGGAAACTACAGTCTGGTTAACAGAGATCAAATTCTGCAATGCAGAGAAGTCATGGAAATTTTAAGGTAACTCTGAGTAAAAAACGTATCCCACATTACTACGATTGAGCACAACTCCTTACACAGAACACATTTCAGCCCTATCCTGTGTATACTGAAAATAGATATTAGAGCAGATTTTTAAGAACTTATAATTGATCAGGAATATATTCCTAACATGTATTAGTCACTTGGTGACATGGAAAATAGAACTCAGATACAGTCACTTATAAAACAGAAAAATATTCCTTTGTAACATTCTATGGGTTTCTATTATAGAACTACAGAATTCAAGGAGATAGTGAGAAAACAGGGATCAGAGATTCATTTTGGATTATATGAAAGCCTGGAAAGCCTGAAGAAAAACTATTAAGCAAGAATCTGAGAAGGCAAGGAACAGAAATCTTGGGGAAATATATGTTTTACTTTCAAAGTAAGGCAGAAGAGATAAGTGAGAAAGGAAAGATAGTGTTCTGAGCCCACAATACAACATCAAGGACAAGCTCTGATTCAGAACCTCAAGATCTGAGACTGCATCTCAGATAGTACTTAGACTGTATGTGAATCAACAACGGGGGAAAAATGCAAAGCCAGAGTGGGTATGATATCAGTATTTGGATTAGAACAGTTGGAATGGTCATCAAGAAGAAATTGGAATTCTAAGATAGGAAGATTTTTTAAGAGGACACATATAGTCATAAATGAAGTTAAACTATCAGACCCAAATAAATTATACTCCAGAGAAATAATAGTAATGCTAAACATGACAAAAATAGAATTTCTGGAAAAAATCTGTCTCAGTAGCCTTAATGTAAAAAAGTCGGCAAAATACAGACTGAGTGCTGGTAGAATTAGATTTATTTGTATTTGAAAGATCTCACAAAAATTTGGTTAAGTAAAACAGTGTCAGCTTGGAACTTCAGTCACATTAGGTAGTCATTCTCATGTAAAATTTTTATTATTTGGAAGAAAATTTTGAAGTTTGGCTCATTAGTTCTGTTGACAGAATCAAATGAGAATAAACACAACAAATGACAAAAACCAAAAATATTAGCAAGATGAATTATTCCTAGGATTACCACAGAATCTTGCCCTTGGGTCTAAATAATAGTAAAGTGTTCAAGTAAAGACTGAAGAACTTCATGGAAACAAAGCCCTTAATATGAGTCAGCATGGAATATAGCTGTTTAAAAATAGACGATGTGGTCCTGGGATGAAATCTAATAAATATGTTCAGTAAAACAAAAAAGATGATAGGCCTGTTCTATTCTGGGATAGCCAGACAAACCATTGGACTATCTGGGTTAGATCCTTTCTGGACTCCGCAGTGGCAAACCACATATTCAAAGGAACCTGAGCAAGATGGTGGAGGAGGGGTGTCAAAAACCATATCATGTGAAGAACAGTTGAAGGAAATGGGGAGATTGAGCCCAGAAAAGGATTATCAGTGATTTCAAATCTCTGTTGGACTATTGTATAGAAGAGGAAATTACAGTTGTTTCAGTTCCCCTTCATGATTAACATACAGTTATGAGAATGTCAATTTTGGTCCTATATATTGATATGATTTTCTAATGAATAGACATGTTCATAAACAAAATCGAGAAGTTGCATAGATAATGTGCTTCTTGCCACCACAGGCAATAAAGTGAAAACTGATTAACTTAGAATGTTAGAGTCTGAGAGTCTTGAGAGTTAGAAAGAACTTTAGAGATGATCTTCTAGTCTCATACTTTCATCTTACATGTATAAAAACTAACCTAGAAAAAATAAGTGACCTGTCCATGGTGTATAGGCAATACTTAAATCCAGGTTTTTTGACTCTAAGTCAAGTGCTCTTTTTACTACATGAGGATATCATTATCTGATGAGGTCTTAGTCAGAAACCCTACTAGAAAGAAAGGTTCCCAAATAAGAGTGACTCCAAGAGAAACTTGATTTTGCTGCCTGTTACACTAAAAAAGTATTCTTCCTCCTTCCCTCAAATGTGGTTCACTATGTTGCATAAATTCTTTGGCAAATGGTAATGGAAGTTATTTATTTGCCTGTATCACTGTCTGTCACATTCATTTACATCACTTATATAGTCCAAATCATCTGCTTTGTATGGACTAAGAACTTTTTGTCCAAGCTATGCCATGAAATTCCCTGGGAGACTTTGATAACATCTTTTTCCTTTCTGGACTTCAGTTACCTCCTCTATTAAGTGAGAAGATTGGACTAAGTAAATTCTAATGGCTCCTTCAGCTCTGACCTTTGATAATTCTACAGTAAATAGCATTTCATTCTATTGAAAAAATTAAGTCACATAACAATTAACAGCAATTCAAAATCATCTAATTTTAACATATAATTTATTTTACACAAAATATGTGGAGGAGCCAAGATGGCGGAGGAGTAGGACGGGGAGACCACTTTCTCTCCTACAAATTCATCAAAAGAATAACTGAATGCAGAGCAAACTTCACAAAACAACTTCTGATCACTAGCTGAGGTGATCAGGCGCCCAGAAAAGCAGACCATTGTCTTCGAAAGGAGGTAGGACAAAATATAAAAGATAAAAAGTGAGACAAAAAAGCTAAGGACGGAGACCCGTCCCGGGAAGGGAGTCTTAGGCGGCCTTGCTTGGGCTAGGGTCCGGGCCTGAGTGCCCTGAGGACAATCAGAGGGAGCTTCTGTGAGGTGCCAACTTGAACTGTGGGAGACCAAAAGAGAGAAAATTAACCGGCCGGTTCGCAGAACAAAGGGACGGAGAAAGTCCCGAGAAGACCTCGCAGGCTGCGGACCGGCCCAGCCCCGCCGGAGGCAGGAGGCAGGGGGGAGGGGAAGGTCGCGGCGAGACACAGGGCACAGGCACCCGACCTGCGCGGGCGGGGACTGGGGCTGGGGACAGAGAGGGCGGAAGGTGCGCGCACCCGACTGGCGCCAGCGGAAACTGAGATTGGGTCCGCGGAAGGGAGTGAGTGCGCCACACCTGGGGATAGTGCGCCCATCAAGCCCCTCGCTGCCTGGACCGCTCTGACGGGGAAGGCACAGAGAGCAGGCGCAGCTTTTCCTTCCGCGCTTTTGTGTAACACCCGAGGGCTGGAACCTCGCGCCGCGCGGGGCGCGCTCCATATAGAACAGCCGGGAGCCTGGGCAGCGCAGACGGAGAAAGCAGCGTCAGCCCCTCCCGGCAGCGCCAGGCCCCCCCCCCGCCCCCCCCCCGCAGGGCCAGCCCCTCCCCGCAGCGTCAGCCCCTCCCAGCAGCGCAACGGAACTAGCTACCTGAATAAGAGTCCACCTCAGCCCGCCTGTGTCAGGGCGGAAATGAGGCTCTGAAGAGACCGGCAAACAGAAGCCAAATAAACAAAGGGAACCGCTTCAGAAGGGACTGGTGCAACAGATTAAAATCCCTGTAGAAAACACCGACTTCACCGGAAGGGCCCTGTAGATATCGAGAAGTGTAAGCTGGAACGAGGAGCTATCTGAAACTGAGCCGAACCCACACTGACCGCAACAGCTCCGGAGAAACTCCTAGATATATTTTTACTTTTTTTTTCTAAGTAAGGAAAAAAAAAAAAAAATTTTTTTTTCTTTTTATATTTTTTCTTTTTTATTTTTTCTCTTTTATTTTTCTTTAAAATTCCCTATTACTCCCCCATTACTCCTTAACTTTCATTTTCATAGATTTTTACGATTTTTTTAATTAGGGGAAAAAAAAATTTTTTTTTCTTTCTTATTTTTTTGTTTTTTTTTCTTTTTTTTCTTTTTCTTTTTTTTCTTTTTTCTTCTTTTTTTTCCTTTCCGTTTTCTCTTTTATTTTCTATTTTTCTTTTTCTCTTATTTCTTTTAAAGTCCTCTAGTACTCCTCTACTACTCTTCATTTTCATTTTCACTACACTATAACCTTACAAAAAAAAAAAAAAGAGAAGCCCTATCTTTAAACCGAAGATTATTCTCTCCCAATCTTGACTCTCTGTTTCCTACCTCAGAACACCTCTATTTCCTCCTTTCCCCTTCTCTTCCCAATCCAATTCTGTGAATCCTTGTAGGTGTCTGAGATACGGAGAACACTCTGGGAACAGACAGCTGCGTAGATCTGTCTCTCTCCTCTTGAGTCCCCCTTATTCTCCTCCTGCTCATCTCTATCTCCCTCCTCCCTTTTCTCCTGTTCATGTAACTCTGTGAACCTCTCTGGGTGTCCCTAACGGGGGAGAAACTTTTCGCCATTAACCTAGAAGTTTTATTATCAGTGCTGTATAGTTGGAGAAGTCCTGAGACTACAGGAAGAATAAAACTGAAATCCAGAGGCAGGAAACTTAAGCCCAAAACCTGAGAACACCAGAAAACTCCTGACTACATGGAACTTTAAGCAATAAGTGACCGTCCAAAAGCCTCCATACCTACACTGAAACCAACCACCACCCAAGAGCCAGTAAGTTTTAGAGCAAGATATACCACGCAAATTCTCCAGCAACGCAGGAACATAGCCCTGAACATCAACATACAGGCTGCCCAAGGTGACACCTAACACATAGACCCATCTCAAAACTCATTACTGGGCACTCCATTGCTCTCCAAAAAGAAGAAATCAAGTTCACGCACCAGTACACTGAACGCAAGCTTCCCTAACCGGGAAAAACCTGACAAGCCATCGTCTAACCCCACCCACTGGCGTAAATCCTCCACAATGAAAGGAACCACAGACCTCCAGATACAGGGAAAGCCCACTCCAGACACAGCAATCTAAACAAGATGAAAAAGCAGAGAAATACCCAACAGGTAAAGGAACATGAAAAATGCCCACCAAGTCAAACAAAAGAGGAGGAGATAGGGAATCTACCTGAAAAAGAATTTAGAATAATGATAATAAAAATGATCCAAAAATCTTGAAAACAAAATGGAGTTACAGATAAATAGCCTGGAGACAAAGATTGAGAAGATGCAAGAAATGTTTAATAAGGACCTAGAAGAAATAAAAAAGTCAATTAAAAATGAATAATGCAATAAATGAGATCAAAACACTCTGGAGGGAACCAACAGTAGAATAACGGAGACAGAAGATAGGATAAGTGAGGCAGAAGATAAAATGGAGGAAATAAATGAAGCAGAGAGGAAAAAAAGAAAAAAAGGATCAAAAGAAAATGAGGCAACCTTCAGGGACCTCTGGACACTGTGAACCCGCAACATTCGAATCAAGGAGTCCCAGAAGAAGAAGACAAAAAGAAAGTCCATTGAGAAAAATACTCGAGGAGATAATAGCTGAAACTTCCCTAAAATGGGGAAGGAAATAGCCACCCAAGTCCAAGAAACCCAGAGAGTCCCAAACAGGATAAACCCAAGGCGAAACACCCCAAGACACATATTAATCAAACTAACAAAGATCAAACACAAAGAACAAATATTAAAAGCAGCAAGGGAAAAACAACAAATAACACACAAAGGGATTCCCATAAGGATAACAGCTGACCTATCAATAGAAACCCTCCAGGCCAGAAGGGAATGGCAGGACGTCCTGAAAGTAATGAAAGAGAATAACCTACAACCTAGATTACTGTATCCAGCAAGGACCTCATTCAGATATGAAGGAGAACTCAAAAGCTTTACAGATAAGCAAAAGCTGAGAGAATTCAGCACCACCAAACCAGCTCTTCAACAAATGCTAAAGGATCTTCTCTAGACAGGAAATGCAGAAAGGCTGTATAAACGTGAACCC